>NW_020884885.1:11418997-11539638 GCF_003945725.1 Corapipo altera | reverse complement strand
TCTCTTTTTCTCTCTCTCTTTTTCTCTCTCTCTTTTTCTCTCTCTCTCTTTCTCTCTCTCTCTCTCTCTCTCTCTCTCTCTCTCTTTCTCTCTCTCTCTTTTTCTCTCTCTCTCTTTTTCTCTCTCTTTTTCTCTCTCTCTCTTTTTCTCTCTCTCTCTTTTTCTCTCTCTCTCTTTTTCTCTCTCTCTCTTTCTCTCTCTCTCTTTCTCTCTCTCTCTTTCTCTCTCTCTCTTTCTCTCTCTCTCTTTCTCTCTCTCTCTCTCTCTCTCTCTCCAGTGAGTGTTCAGATGGGACAGTGAAGCCCAATATCACATCTGTAAAGGAACATTACCAGAAATCAGATGGTAGTTGCTTGCCCTTGCTAGAACACTACATGAATTTTTGTATTCATGTGTACTGGAGAGGGTCACAGTAAGTGGAACAAAATTCTGAAAGTGGTGGCAACACTGACTTGTGAGAAAAAATCGCTCTGTGTGTGCATTCCAGTCTAGTCAAGAGGTTTCTTTACATTTATACTCAAAGTCATAATCAGAGTTGGGGAGGATGATTTAGCCAAGTACATAATGCAAGTTTATAACAGAGAGGGACAGTTGCCAATACTTGGGAAAGGAGTAAGTGTTCTGTGAAGGTGGTCATGAATATCATTCAGATGGTCCAGAGGGAGAAATTCAATGCTTTGTTTTCCCACCTTGATGACTTTTAACCTGAGAGTGTGATACACAGAAAACCAGATCAAGGGAAATGTAGCTGTGATAAATATTTTTCAGCAATAGTCAGAGAATCACTAGGGATTTTTCCTCAAAGTACAAGTAACTTGGGGAAATTCAGGAAATCCTAGAGTCCTCTAGCTTTCTGTAGATTTGGGGCTGACACAAATACATGTTTCACCTCTGGAAAGAGAAGATTGAGCCTTATTATTTGAGTAATCTTTTTCCTGTGTAAAGGGCAAGGGGCAAAGGATGGGTATTTTTAGGGCTTTCCCTTTTAAACTGGAATCTGAAAGTTAGAGGACCTAAATAGGGAAAACTTTCTCCTCTAAAACTGTTGCTCAAGAGAAAGTCTGATAATGAGCACGGCTTGCAGCATGTTACATTCATAGTTCCCTTATATGTCCTGTGCCCCTGACAAGTCCACATGGGTTACTGTGTGAATTTCTGTTGAGTTAACATCAGGTTTACTTGCTAGTTTTTACGAATATAAACCATTCTTGTTTGGCTTGGGGTATGAGCTGCATTAAGAAGATATTTTTTCAAGAGAGACACTTAAAAAAAAAACTTAGTAGATGCTGAGAATAGGTCTCATAATCAATTTAACTACCAGTGCATGAGTACAGTTCCTTAGCTCTTTCAGTGTAAGGTCTGCAGGCAAGCGTAGCATAGGCATGGTGCCAGTTAACTCTTGGTTAAACAGGTAGTGAATTTATGAACTTGTGCGCATTTATGAACTTGTACCTCTACCCTGGCACTCTAAATTATCTTACGGTAGCAGTGATGTTTTTGTACGTGAGTGGGTGCACTACAGGGAATTGCTGGTCTTTAAAAAGCTATGTTGCTTTGAGTTGTTATAATTTCACCCCAGATTTGTGAATGAGGGAAGCTTCTTAGCTGCATAACAAAGCAGAAAACTTGTCCAAGTTCTGTAGCTTCATGCTTTGTTGTATTTGCACAACCCTAATTACAGATCATTATACCCTTTTGAAGTGGAAAGAATGACTTGCAGTCATAACATAGAATGATTTGTCTCTAAATATGCAACTGTGGTATTAGATTTCTGGCTTTGTATAACAGTTGTGCGGCCCATAAGATAGGAAGGATGACTTTAAATATTTACCTCAGCTTTTCCTACTGTATTTTAGTAGTCTGAGTGAATATCACTTGAAAGATATTCAAAATTTTACACATTATTACTCTTTCCCTAAGCTCTGCTTCTGAGCTATTGCTTAGATTGGAGTGAGAAAAGACTACAGAGATCACTAAGAATGGGAGATTTTCTTTGGAAGAAGAAACTCTGGAAACACATGGTTATAATTTCTAACTATTTGTTAGTCCTCTAATAGCAGCTTTTAAGTACAGCACCTGCTTTAGAACATAAATCCAGCCATAAGTCTGTGCATTTTTGTATTTGCAAGTAGGAATCTTTCCTTCATTGGAATAAACATGGTGTTACTTCTTCCAGAATTAGGAGATAGAAGACAGGTTTGGTGAGGAAGAGTGGATAATACAACTGATGCTTGCCAGGAATGTAATAAATGCAGTTGCAGATAAAAGGACATCAGAAATATTAGCTGCCTGTAAAAGATTATTGAAATGGTCTGTAATCAATCTCTACCTTAAATTAGCCGTTTGCTTTGAGCATCCTGGAACTTGAGGTCTGGATGGCTAGGTGTGAAAGAAGTTGACTTAAAAATAATGCAGCCCTCCAAACCAAAGGAACTATACCCCAAACTCTGTATGTATATATTAAATAATTGAAAAATAAACAAACTGCAACAACTACTGCTTCATAGTTGTGTGCTAAACATTTTTACCAGACTGTATTAAATCTCAGAGATTAACAATTTCTGATGTTGAGGAGACTGTCCTGAACAAATTTCTCAGATGCACATATGCACACACACACATGCTCACTCTGATCTAATGCAAATTTTCAGAAAGAAAAAACCAGTTTGTTTTGGATATTCTGGCAGTTTTCACATCGCCTTGTGTATAACTACTTGTCTAGAATTACCTGAGTCTTCAGAGTCTTGGGAACATTCACATTTTGAACTGTAGCACTCACATGTCTGTGGAAAGTAGTATTCCTTCAGAAAAATGGTTATGTGAAGGAAGCCTAAGAGTGTTCAGTGACTGCCAACTGATGGCACTCTTCTTAGAGTAGTTCCCAACCTCTCCCTTAGGTTTCTTGACACTTCCTTCTTTATTATTTTTTTCAGAGAAACAAACACTACCATAGAGTTCTCTGACATCCTACATGCTAATTCCTATAGACTCAGACTTGGAATGCTTTGCGATTTATGAAATACATGCCATTACAGAACTGGTGTCTCTAAACCAGACCTACCTAGAATTTGGATTCTTTATCTGGGAGATATTTATTCAGTTCTAGGTGTTTGGTTTTTAACTGCCTATTTCATAATGGCACGTCTGAGATTATTGCTGTTGAAGACAATGGTGTTAACCACTTTGGCTGTTTAGGATAAGGGTCATGCAATACAAGCACATACGGACACCGTTATTAGTGGTAAAACTACATTTCTGCTATTTATTGTTTTATTTTTATTAAAACTGGAAATATTTCACGTGTGTGTACAACGTATAAAATTGCCAGGCTGGAATATTGCTGCAGAATACCCTGCCAGTGTTTTTCCAATAGTGCTTTCTGAGTGTGGACTTGGCTGGGTCAGGTGAGACTGACTCAGAGATCTACCTTCTGTTATCTTACTCTTTAAAAAAAAAGGTATTTTTCTGTATATAAAGATACTGCATATTCATATACATATCTCTTCACACATCACAAGATGTAAAAATACTGACAGCAAAAAGTTTTTGCCCTATTTCACAGATTTTTGAAGTTCCCCCATAATATTAATTTTAATGAAACAAATGGAAGTGGTGTTGAGTATGAAATCCAGTTTTGCCATCCGTATTTTTCTGTGGAGGGGGAAAAAAATTGATTGCCTGTCTGGCTTAAGTGTAGAAACGAATCATTTAACCCAGCTGGTGGTGAGAGACTTCATAGTTTTTTATTTTGTGTAAGTCCCCCCAATTATTGTAGCATGTTCTTCTATGCTCTCATTTGGATATCAATAGTAACCAGCACGTCTGTGAAAAACTGTTAGAGCTCCTTGGTGGGTTGCAGTTTGGATTTAGATCATGAATGCATTTGTGTGGATTTACAACAGAAGTTTCAAACTGTGGGGGTCCCCTCTGCATTACAATGGGAGATCATATACTGTTTTTTTACACCGTTTATGGGTTGCCTGAGGGAAGGCAATTTCAGACCAAGTCCATGTGCCAATCTGTGGTGATGATATGCAGCATTACACTGCCCTGAGAGGCAAAAAACCAGTATGCCGCTTTTTACCAAGGGACCTGTGGAAGAGATCATAAAACTTGCATCAGATAAAAGATCTTCCAGTCTTGAACTAGTCTTAAAATCAGCCCAAATCATTCTTTACCCTTTAACATTAAAATAAATAGTTGATTCTACACCTCTTTTGATGCATTAGCGTATGAAAAAGCTCATGTATGCTTAAAGTTAATGCTAGATATTTTTTTGATATTGCATGGGATCTGTTTCCTTGGTGGTGCTTATCAGCTCTGAATACGTAGTTTGATGTGTGGAGCAGTACTGACAACTAAGTGTGTCAGCAGCTGACTTCATGAAAGTAAGGTCTGTTCAGCTCCTACCTGTACAATCCCTTATCAAAACAGTCATGCAGTGTGGCTGATGGCAGAATCTGTTCTAAGGAGAAATGCCAATAAAATGCAAAACACAGCTCTTCTCTGCCATTTTCTTTGTGTGTCAACTGCAATCAACTGAGGTTGTTTTCTTTTGTGTTTTTTTTCTCCTTTATTCCTAAAAGGGTATGTTTTATAATTTAAAAATAAAATCAAACAAAAAACCTCAAACCCAGATTGAGTCATATGTAAGTGGTAATGCAATGGTGATAGTAAAATGAATAGCTTGCTGCAGTGAGATTTGCTTCTCTGTAATATAAGTACTTACAGGTGTTTTGTGTGCCTGTATATGCTGATTTCTTTTGTGTGTGTGTTTTTCCTCCTATATTATTCAAATATTCAATGTTGTAATTTATCAAGGTCATTTAGTATCGGGGGGCATACCATTATGTTTTGGTGTCTGCTGATTTTAGTATTTTATTGCCCCCTCCTCACTGCATTCTCAAAAACTTTGTTGGAACACCTTTTGGATATCATAAGTGGTAGCAATTTATATTTTTTGTCTGATCTGTCTTTGGTGTCAATGAGGTGACATTAAAAGAGCTGGTCGGGGGCAGGGTGGTATTTGGCAGAAGGTGAACTTTGACATTATTTCTTAAAGGCAGAAGTTTTGGATTTAAAATGTATTTGAGGATGGTAGTAATTAGTAGCAGGCAGATTAACTATTTTACACTAGTTAAAATTTTGTCCAAGTTTGGATTGATGCTCGTTTGTTTCCCTTGTCAGAGATGCTCTGTCTGCAACTAGGAAGCTTGTTTTAGAATTACTGTTCTAGGGAATCCTTCAACCAGCTTGTAGATAGAT
Source organism: Corapipo altera (assembly GCF_003945725.1). Lineage (NCBI taxonomy): Eukaryota > Metazoa > Chordata > Aves > Passeriformes > Pipridae > Corapipo > Corapipo altera. The sequence goes on along the minus strand of NW_020884885.1, from coordinate 11,534,373 downwards.
TGCTTGGAGTCATAATGGAGGCAGAAGCTTCCAGAGCAGTGAGGAGGTTTGCAAGGCTACTTTCCTTATGGGGGTGTAGGTTTTTCAGTGTAAAATCATCTGTGTAGTCAGCAAAAATGTTTTGGGGTCTTAAGTATTTTCTGTGGGTCATGTAATGTAGGAAACTTATATTCACTAGTTCTGTCCAGTGCTCTTGCTGCTCCATAATATATTTTTATCCTAAACTCAGCAGTTCAGTAAGCCTAGCTAAAATGTATTGGATATTGTTTTGAGTCTTGGCATAGGTGGTAAATTTAGTCAGTCTTGGTACTTACGGTGAGGAGAGAAAGATAGTACATGTACTGTAATGCTCTGGGGTTTTAATGTTCTTTAGAGACCATGAATGCTGCAGAGTGGTGAAGACATTTGTTTTATTTACTCTTATGCTACTAGCTGGATGGTTTCACCAGATTCAGTGCACATACTACTTGACAGAGTGAAGTTATCCAGGTAGAATAAAAATAAACTGCCTACGCAAAGTATGGTCTCTACTTCCCCGAGCCGAGGTTGGGGTGGAGGGGGTGGCAGCTGCTTCTGGGAGGAAGGGAGGCTTCCCTCGGTCTCTGGCTGTCTGGTGTCTGCATTCTCAGCCATCACGAATGTTTTCCTTTTGCAGATGACACGATTGGTGCTGCCCGGCATGCTGGAAAGGTGAGTCACACTAACACTATCCAGACAAAGTCATCATTATTTATAGGGGAGAATCCTTTCTTGAAAAATTCATTACTGTGACTAATCAGCCTAGTCTCCATGTTTTAATGGCAGAGTATTGCTGGGTGAGTCACGCTGATGGTGCATGAATCATCAGACGGTGGAAGCCTTTTCCACTCGATTCCCTTTTTATTTTTCCTCTCCCTTCTCCACTGTTGTGGTGATTCCTTTTAGAACAGAATTAAAAAGCCCGTCTGACTCATCAGCACTAACTCAACAACCTGCTATTCTGAGGGGGTGGTTACAGTTCCTGGGAATAACCTTCTTAAGGCTATTTCTCCCTAAGTCATTGTAAGTAAAATGGATGCAAAGAATATGTTCTCATTATACAGTAGGAGGTTTATTGAGGAAAGTCTGTGATCATTTGGAAGAGTAGAATTGGAGACCAGCTCTTTAAAATAATACACCATTGTCTCCACGGAAGACATGTACTGACTTCCTAGCTAGCTCCCAGGTGAAATGAAAAGGTTCACAGTTTCCATTTAGTCCCTCCAGGCTATTTTCTAACTGATGTTGACTGTCCTGGCTGTTGGCCATCTCTGTTGCAGTGCTTGGCCCTGGCTTCCTGGGGTTGCCCTGGATCAGGTTTGAGCTATAATCGCAATACTGGAGGAAACTCTGTAGAACCATTCAAACCAATATGGCAGGAGGAGCATATATATAGGGCCAACCTCTGGCAAAGATGAAGAAAAAAACTGGTATATTTTGTATTATCCCACTGCCTGGGAATCTTCACTGAAGACCAAGATTCAGTTATTCAAGTGATGCAGAGATGCATAGCATATGTTTCATATTTAAAACAAAGCTTCTTCCTGAGTACAAACTGTAAGAGCTAGGGGTCAGTATGGGAGTCAGTGTCTAGCATGTCAGGGTGATGGCAAGCTTAGATTTTTAGTTAAACAAACAAGAGATTTGAATAAGTTTATTTCATCTAAAGAGACCTGAATTAGAAATGAAGACCCAAGACTTGAGCTCTAGGGCCAGGAGTATAGTATTTCCCAATGAAGCTGGAATAAAGGATGAAGATTATAGAACAGTGGTGATAGCTACTCAGGGTTTGTAAGTCAGAAGTTACTCCTTGTCCTTGTACTATTAATGATAGATAAAGGGACTTGCCATTTGTGAAACCACTGCTCTCTGAAGGTGCCCACATGACCAAACCATTCTTGTTTTGAAGGGATTTAGTGTTGTTTCCTTATTAGATTCTGGAACTTAAGAGATCTGACAGTTTCTTGACTCAGTTTCTTCTTTGGTTAAAGAAACGTTGTAGCTATCCATTTGGCAGAGTTGATCTCTTCAGCTTCTCAGGAGAGAATGATGTATACTCTACTTGTATATGTTTTTCTGTTACATATCAACCCAGGTAAGATGATTTGAATGAAAGGCAGCAAACCAGTATCCTGCTAACTTCTGTTTCTGACTGCCCTTGAGCACACCATATCATTTTTACTCTCACTTCTCCTAACTGCATGACTACCTCAGGGATCCCAAGGATAAATGTTCAAAAATCCTGAAAAAAAAAAGGTTCATAGTGGTTAAAAAAATAAAGTACCCATTTTGAACTTGTTCCTTTAAACTACTGCTCCATTTGGATGAAGGCCTTGGTTTCTGTCCCAGGGAAAAATATTTGAAAAAGCTTCCATTTTCTGTTTGATTTTTGTGAAGTTGGTTGGGTTTGCAGTGCACAGAAGCAATGTCTGCAGCTGCCAGCTCTTGCACAATCATAGCTCACAGGCCATTAATACAACTAACAGTCTGTAACCATAAGAGGACATGGATGTCCAACAAATCCAAGGGCATGAATGAATTGTAGCTGTACTCAGCTGCTCTTTAGGTCAACCATACATTTCTCCCAAATCTTCGTTCGCGAAGCCTAGCCATGATGGTGACATTTCTCACATGGGACCATGGGCTTGCTAGAGCTCCAAGCTCTAAGAATAAAACTAGACTAAGAATCTCATTGTTATTCCTCACTTGTTCAAGGAGGATAGCATGTTGAGTAGATAGATGTGACAAAGCATGTTTTAGCATCTTGCAGCTATCTCTAGTGTGTACTTTTGTGTACTTGAATATTAGTTTTATGGCAGTATATTACAAGTGAAGTGCAAACATAGAGCAGGCTTTGCATGCTTTGCATCCAGGTCTTATAAGAGAACATAAAGCTACATCTTGGTGTGTCTTTTTATTTATAATAACCAAAGCAGCATTAGGTGAATGCCGCTTCTGGTAATGGCATTTAGATTCTCTGCTGTGGCTTTTCTCCTGTGCTCTGAACACTTAAAGTGACAATTTATAATCTGCAGCTTTCTATTACACTTAAATGAGCAGTTCCTCTGTAAATTTTCAGGCTACTGTCTAACGTGGGAGATTCATAGAACTGAAAATTGAGGCTTGATATCTTTGGGAGCAAAAAAGCCACCACCACCGAAAATCAGTTCACTGTTTTTAGACAAATACCAAACTATGGTATTTATTGCCAGGGAAGTAGCAAGTGCATAATTACATTACAGAAGAAGCTTGCTCTTTCCACTTGGCATGCAGCTGGAGCAGGCGCTGGTTGCCACAGCAACAGGGAGATGGCTAAATATAGCCTCCCCGGTGCTGGACCACTTAAGGTAGAATGATAGGAGGTGTGAGGGTGTGGGCCTGGCTCTGTTCATCTTAACCAACTTTTTTTTTTTTCATTAACTGCACAGTCGAATTAGATGGAGCCAAAATTTATTTTTTGCCGCATTGATTCTCAAGTAATTCTTCAAATCCTGACCTAAAAACATTTAGTCTGCAATTCCTGTAAGAAGCAAAATTGTAATTGGAGTACTGGAAGTATTCCTCCTACACACGTGCTTCTCAGTTTCATTTTATCTGGAGGTTTTAAGTTATGGGCATTTAAGGTGAGGAGTCTTCTCTTTAAAAAGTAAAAATACAAACCACAAAACCCCCAGTGGCATTGGCTGCTTCAGAGAGACCAATACATGGAGCTTCTGCAACGGGCTGCTATTAATTTTTTGTCTTTCCAAGGTGATTTTCTTCACTGGGTCAAACCATTAATTCACTCCATCTGGGTGATGGTCATGACTCCTGCCAAAAGTTGCAGTCTAGCCAGACACTGCAAGACTTGTACTTATATTCTGAATGCCAGCCTCTCTTCTAAAACTTCAGTTAGTTTTATAAGCATGAGGCTCGTCTTTATCCATATCAATGCGTATCCTTCTTTGAAACCTATTAAGCTTTTGTCCTCAATTAAGTTTTATGGCAAGTAGTCCCATAGTCTGAATATGGGAGAGCACTTTCTTTTATCAGATCTAAATTTCAGTCTTTCATTTAAATAAGTGTCATCTTTTTTTTGTATGCTGAGAGGATAAATCAAGATCTTGATCTTTTTCATTCATTAGTTTGTATACTCTTATCATGGGTGCTCTTAATAGTCTCTTAAATAAGTAAATCAATGTATCAGGGTGGCTTTTTTTTCCTTCTCTTCCCCTTCCTTAAATCATCAGCTTCTTAATATTTGTACTGTATTTGGAGGAATAAAAATGTTCTGTAGACTGTGATAAAGATTTCGGTGGTGGTGAAGGATCTATCCCTACCATTCCCAGAATTCTGTTCTTTGGCTAGTTTTGGTGACTGCTGCACAAAAAAACTCCCTCCTTGTTCAAGTTTTTCATGGAGGGGATAGTTGATTTGGAGACCTGCAAGATTTGTGATTAATTCGCATTATTTTCTTTAGTATGCATTCTTGGTTATTGATGCACTGTTAATACTGATTTTTTATCTGCCGTTCTGTAGTCTGTTCACATAGCAGCCTAAGCTCTTTAAAAAGTTCCTTATAGTATTCTCCAATCTGGTAATCTCTTAAAAACTGCATAAATACTTATTTGACTGCTAATCTCCATTTGAGCTCATGAATAAATACCACAATCACCACCTGTCTTGATATGAAAAACTTCCAGCATCCACTGTTAACCTTTGGCTGTCTTGAAAATTCATGATTAATTTGTGGTCTTATGTTTTCTATGCTATGTATTTTGATCCACATTACTACTTTATTTCACCAACCAAGGCTTACAGGGAACTGAAAAATACAATGAACTTCGGCAAAGGTGTCTGAAATCCTGAATAATGGAAATTATTCTTTTCTGTCACATTTGGCATTTCATTCCTAGAGGCAAATCAATCACAGATGTAATTCACACTTATATCATGGCAGAAACCATGTTGGTTTGAATCTATTGTCGTGATTTCCAAAGTGTTTATATTGCTTTAATTTTTAATGGTCATTTAAATTACTGTTTGGTTTTAGGATGGTTACTTAAATCATTGTGGCAGCAGTGGCATAGGGTATACTTAGATGAACAGATATGATGAGAAACTCACATGTAAATCTGTAGGAGCTGAGCAGTGTGATGCCTACCTGCATGAATGTTCTCACTGCACTAAACACAGCATACTTAGTATGTTCAGGTAAACTGGCTTGAATTTACAACAGGGTAGGAAAAAGCAGAGATGTGTCTTTCACTATGTTGGACTGTCTCATAGCACCTTCTAACAGAGTAATTGCCCTAATTTGCATGAAGCTTTTAAAAATTCTTTTTTCTGCCTAGAACTAAATATGTCTGGTTTTTAGGTAAAACTAGCCTTAGAAATAGACGTGGTCCAAATCAGTCTGTGTTGGGTAATGCAGGAGTCTTTCTGTCCTACCTGCATATGCTTTAGAACTGCTTTGCAGAGCAGATGGTAGCTAATTTCTTGTATCTTTAACAAAATATTATTGTTTAAAACCTTCAATGTTACTGTAATACAACTGTAAAACAACTCTTACTTTCTGTGTCCACTGAATATCTTCCATAATTATTAAAACTTCTGTATTAGAGCAGTAGATTAAGATGCTTCTTATCTTGAAGATCCATCATGAGGTAACATTTAGAAGATGAAAGGAATTATCAAAGTGTAAATTATACAACAAACCTGTCATGCCATTTTTGTACCTTATCCCAAGATTTAGAAGTTCCTCTTGAACTTGTGCCAGCTTGACTCAATGGTTTTGCATAATTTAGCCCAGTGTGTGTCTGTGTGTATATAAATATAGCTTTGATTCTCTTGCTCTATTGACCTTGAAGTTGTACCTGATTTTTGCCAGCTGCTTGGATACTTATAACTGTGCATGAAGTAAATTTCAATTTAGGATTTGGTTGGGGGTTTTTAAACAGATCCTAATCTGAATTGCATCCTAAAAGGTTTGTTTTAGGCTTACTGTAATTATCTGAAACATCAAATATGTTTCCTTTATTTCATGATAATATATCTTTGCTTCCTTTCAGATCAAAAGGGATAATCCTGAATATTGCATCAGCTGCTGGGTTGTATCCAACTCCACTACTGACTCTTTACTCTGCAACCAAGGTAAGTGTTCTTTTCCACACTGAAATCAAGTGTCAAACATAGGCCAACACTTAGAGGAATAAATGTTTTGGTGTCCATCTAGTGGTGCTTTCATGAACTAAAAGTGCAGAGTTTCTATCTTGACTTTTTCCAACAGTGGAAGGTTGAGAGAAAACTGAGTGCAAGGGTTTATTGGCATGGAAATGCCAATATATTTCCTCATGCATTGCATTTTTACATGGAAAAGGATGCTACTGTACCAAGCAAACTTAGTGGGAGGCTGAGAAAGAACACTGACTAAGTTTAACACACGTTATTATTATTTTGATTTTGAGACTTTTTTTCTCCTAAATTCTGTGATGATTCTATGATCTACATTTCATCTTAAATTTTTCTGCTCTGGTTTCTCTTTGTGTCATTGGGACAGTTTCAGTTTTTTGCAGCTGGTCTTATTTTTGTCCCCAAAGATAATTACAGGGAATTCTAAAACATCCCCCTAAAATATCTCCAGTGAATGCCGTAAAGACAATATGGGTACACAGTATGGAACTGAAGCATATGTGGTAAAACTGAATGCAAGAGACATTTACACTGTTGTTAAAGCAATATGGCACTACAGCTTTTTCAGCCATCCCTGGTAATTACCTGAAATACTCCCAGGATTTCAGAGTCTAAGCAGAACCTTGACAGGATGAAGAAACCTTCAGTAGTGTCATTCACATCAGAACAGACCTACGTGTTCTCTAGACTCTCAGTAACATCTTCATTCTCCCGGAAAGGAGTTGATGCACACTATTTTATTCATACTAAAGGAGAGGATATTTAAGTTTAGAAGTCTGAGGTGTTTTTAGCTGATAGAATTTCTTCTTGAAATAGCTGTTTCCTGAGAGGACAGTTCTTCGTTTTAATACAAGTGGTCACTTTTGTTGTGGCGATGCCTTCAGCTTTATGGAATGAATTGAGCATCTGATTTTAGTGATAATATCCCTTACGCTGCCTTGGTTAGTCTTTTTTTCAGTGGGAATCTCAAATATTTCTTCCCCTCCACCTAGAAGCTAAGTTACAGGTCAAGTAATCTGCCTATTCTCAGCTCTGCTCATCTTCTACCACAGCAAGATTAGTAAGCATGAAAGTGACTCCCCTAATGTAGCTATAGAAAGACTGTATCTGCAATTTCTAGTTTTTTTTTTTCCCCTCATCTATATAGAGGGGGTTTAAAGCATAGTATCCTTCAGGTCTAAGTCAATGACTTTGACTAAATAGCAGGAACAGATGCAGTCCAACTCTTTAACCTTCCTGTGGAGAATTCCCTAGTTTACAATGAAATGAGACACTTTTAAAGGAATCATAGTGCTGTTTTCTGACAGGTTTACCTATCTACCTGTGTTAATGCTAATGAGAAGCGAAATATGATTATACCTTCTCCTCCTTCCCTGTCATATCTTTAGTGTTTGGGTTTGATATTGGATATATGGATATCCAAAGAGAAGAAATTTTCTCAAATGAAATGCTTATCTGCTTATTCAGGGAATGTTTACTTAGAGAGCATTCTTTAAGTTCACAGTTTTTGGGAGACTTGAGCATCAGAAATAGAAAACCTTGAAGAAAATGCTTCAAGAAGAAAAACTCCAAAGCTTATTTGTATACTGGAAGTTGCTTTTTCTTCTCGTATGAAATGAACATTCTCTTTATGGCAAGCTCTTTGCAACCAGTAGAGATTAAAGTCTTTTTATACTGTATATTTGGAGCAGTATGTAATATCAGACTTCGGTCTGATATTGGAGGAATAGTTAGAAATTTGAATGATCAAAGCACTTTTATTAACATAATATAGTTCTTTTTAGTAGATTATCGGTATACTCTGTGCAGTTATCACACATTGACCTGGCAACTGTGTTCAGGGACTGCACTGAACTATTTGTATATCTATGCACATGCCTTATTGTTGTGAGAGGATACCCAGCTCACTTGAATAGTTGCTCTAGACTAGACTTTCAGACTTGTTCATGTTGAGTGCTGAATTTCATTACAAACTTATGGGAAAGGGAGAAGAAAAGAACAATTGGACAGCAGATAAGCTTTTTTGGCTTAAGGAACTTCCTTCTAGTATGTACGTGCAACTTGAAGATGAAGAATAAAAGGACCTATTTGCTACACAGCAAAACCTAGTTTTCTTTCAGATCTTGAGTATGCTCAGAAGAGTGTCCATAGAAATAGCCCAGTGGCATGGGAGTGTTTCTGTTGCTTCTTGTGTAGGCTGAGTGCAGAGGGATGACCTTGATAGGAGAAACACTTGGCGCTGCCAACTTCAAGTGCTGGTTTCAGTTAGGACTTTTGTTAAACCACCGGTGACATGGTGACCAAAGGAAGACTGTAAACCAGGTGCAGTACTAGAGCTTTGCTGTTTGTTTTGAAACTGGTCTGAAGAAACTGCTTCTTAAATACTTGAACTAATTTATTTAGTATTTATTTTAGCTTCAAGCATGCATAAGATAGCTTTGTTCGTTCAGTTGGAGGTACTCATTTCATCCTAGTTGGTTGTATCATTTCATTAAAACAAGAAACCATAGCAGAACCTGATATTTTGTCTCACTGGACTACAGGAGGGAAAAGTGGAAAGGTGGTTTAGAAGAACTCGGGAAGTGGGAGTCTACATTGGTTTGAACTTCTGAGTAGCCTTGGATTCTTAGCATAATAATTCCTGGTATGGTTATGGAGGCGGCTGAATGAGCTTTGAGGGCATCTTTAAGGCAGGTACTAACACCCACCTTTTAAGCCCTCTGACTTTTCATTGAACTTTGAGTCTCATAATTTCTAAAACTTACAGAAGTCTTGTAATTTCTAAAACTTCTCTTCTTCTTTGGAAGAGAATCTGTGAAGGTGGACTTGAGGACTAGGAAGAAGTAACACCATAGGATGGCATTCTTAAAAGCATAAAGGCAGAAGACCAAGTGTTTAAACACTATGTTCTAAAAACCATGCACAAGAGAAACCCACTTAAATTACTCTTGAAAAAATATAAGGAGGTGACATACGTAGTGAACAATGTGAACATAAAAGTCTTGTTTTCCTTTTTTTTACCTAGGCTTTATATAACAAATCTAGTTATTTTTTCTTCTAAATTTGCTTAGATTGAGCCTCTCTTCTGTAAAAATACTTCATAAACATAGGGTTTCTATTCAAATGGCATTGCTCTTATATGCAAAGTTTCATTGAGAACCTGAGTTTTTTCAGTTTGAAAACAGGAACTCTGAAGAGTAATTCAAATGTGCTTCAAAAAAACCGGCAAACTAGAGTTTTCATTTTAACTTGTAGCATGCTGCATGTTTCCGTTCTTTTCTCTCTAGGTTTTTGTGGATTACTTCTCCCAAGGCCTCCATGCAGAATACAAGAGCAAGGGCATTATTGTGCAGGTGAGTAGTTTGTTTCATGTAAGTGTGGTTACCAGAGCAACATTGGTGTCTTGGTAACAAAAAGGAATCAGCATATTCTCTTATTCCTGACTGTGTGACACAGATTAAGGATAAGCATTTCTTTTGATCCCATTAGCAGCTTTCATACTTGGAAACAGTGGGTCTTGGAGCAACAAAAAAAATGGTTTGTTTTTGTGTGGATTTTGTTTGGGTTTTTAGCTCACAGTGCTATTTGAACCTTTATGTACAATGTGTTCCATAAAACTTTGCAACTCTGTAGAATAGATCTTTATGCAATTTCATCTACTGGAATACACTTGTGGAGTGCGTTTGTACAGACATTCCGTTGGTAACAGCTCAAAAGACTCAGATAGTAGAGTCCCTGCAGTGTCAGTGAATCAACTACAAGTGTAAGCATGGTTGAAGAATGAACAAAAGCATCAAATATCCTTTGTGTGTAGTGAACTGATCTAATTTTTCATATTACTAATGAGTTTTGTTTCATGCCCCCCTTATTTATTTATCTTCCATGGTTTTATTTATTTTTTATGGGGCATAAAAGCAAACCAAATCAGTTTCTCACAGCTCTATAGGATTTTGTTTTAATATCACTTCTCACATACTCTTAGTTTTTGCTTCCAACGTTGAAATTTCCAGCTTTGGCCACAACCACTGAACTTTTCATTGCTGATTAAACCTGTTCTCTCCAGAACAAGAGTTAGTTTGATTAAAGTGGTATGAGATCTTACCTGTACTGTGAAGACACGGTATATATTTTTAAAATTCATTTAGGGGTCTTATGAAAAGGATTAGCCTATGTCCATGTCTGTCATTCCTCTATTCTGTGTGGTGGTTCTCAAAACCATCTGAACTCTTGAGAGCACAACTTTTGTTACTGGCTAATACTATAGGGAAGTTGTTACCAGCTTAAGGCTATGCTACCTTTTTGATGTGCTAGATTTTTTTTTTCCTTAAAGCATACTTAGCAAAACAAGAACTTATTACTAGGAAGTGTCCCAGTTCCCGAGGGTGGATTGCATTAAGAAAAAAGACAATTGCTGGATGAGCTATTCCCATGCAGTCACTGACCCTTTAATGGAAACCTCTTGTAAACCTAGATTTCACATTATACTAAACATCTTAAGGAATACTCTTTATTTTGGGATCTGTTGGCAGTGGGGAGGAAAGGTAGCAAAGTGGACCCTGAAAGCATTCTAACTGCTTGACTTTAGTTCTACAGTGGTAACATTATAACTTGTAGTACAGCTCTGAAAGCATGACTTCTCCTCTGAGTGCCTGATTCTGTGCCCTAGCACTCTGGGATGTACCTTTAGCTAAACCAATGTGCAGCAATGAAAGATGCGTAAGACAGTAGCATTCTGAACAGGTACAGGGTGGTTTTGTATGCTCTCAGTTCTTGAAGTGGATTAAGCTGGAGTAACTTGTAGTGTTTTTTGTCTCCTCCTTACTTTCTCTTTTCACAGGGCTTCAGCCTCAAGCTGTCCAGCAATTCATCAGTGTTTGCCACGTGGCAAGTTCCTTACAGCTTTCTCTTCACTTTTACCCTCCTATATTATTTCTGTCTCTCCAGTGTGTTTCGAATTGTATTACTTACAGATTTAGCTTCATTATCAGGCAGCTGTTCTTCTGATCCGTTTCATCTACCTGCCATGTGGCCTTCTCTCAATCTGTGATCACAATCTCAAAATGAGACTGAAGGAACTGAAAGAGTATTTCTCTTTCCTACATCAATAATATGAAGTCTTCTGGGAGGACTTCTTTCCTGCTGAAGTCTACGTACAAACCGTGAGGCACAAGCTCCTTCAACACATAGCTTCACTGGCAATAGAGATGGTGTGAATTTTTGGGGGCGTTTTGTGGTACAGTATCTAACCTCTGTCTTTGTTTTCTGGTGTTTTCTTAGGTAAGGCTGCTCAAAGCTACCTCAGTGTGAGAGTACTTAGGGACAGATGCTTGCAGGAGAAAGAAGTGTCACATCTTTGAGATGTCTTGTTTCTGTATGTGTTTGTCTCCTCCTCCCCAAATTTTGTCTAAATAGTACTCTATCAGTTTGAGACAAGAAAAAGGAGGAGCAGATACTGTTTAAGACTAGAGAATACCTATTGAAACTGAAAAGGTAAATAACCCAGTAACTCATGCTTAGCTAAAGGCATTAAACACAGTATGAATGTATATGGTCTAGAAAAGATTTTCTATCTTTTCAGTATAGATAAGCCAGGAAAAGGGTTTTCAGTGTCTTACATTTTTAAGATTATAAACAAATTAAGAATTAAATGTAGCATTCTGTATCTACATTTGTGTTTTCCTGTACAAAAGCTTCACAGGTTGTGCTAAGCTGTCTTTTTGTGACTCCAGTGTTGGCTAAGGGTGCTGAATTCCTGACAGTACCCTTCTTTATCCCCTAAATGTAGACAGTGAATTGCCATTGAGTTATCTGGTTCTGATGATCAATAGCTGTCACGGCTTCAATTTGTTATGCTAATTTTATTGCAGTCCATGTCCTTGTTCTCTTGTTTCAGCCTAAGTCACTATAAACCACTAATGAATATTAAAAGTACCTTCCTGTGAAGACTAGCTGATGTATCTCCTTCAATCCCTTAGGAAGACTGCATCCCTCTTAGTTTTTTTTTTTTTTTTAAGTTAATCTGTGACCTTCAGAAGCTGAGCACTTTTAATTCCAAACTTGCCCTTCCAGCTGAGATCATCATTTAAACCAGTTAACTTTTGCCATGCCAATACTTGCAAAGTACCACTGTGTGAAAAGTGTAAAAACGTGCTGGAGCGATTTTACCAATTTCTTACTTTCAACATAAAGTGTATCAGTCTTGTTAAGAGGACTGCCTCCTGAGGAAGCTTAGTTTTGATAGTAATATAGTGCTTTTGTTCCAATGTAACCATCTTTATATTAAAAATATACTCTTCTGGCTGACAGGTATACTTAATTTTACAGAAGCAGCACAGTATTAGCATGGTTTAAAATTCTGTATTTTTACATGGAGAAAAGAGGCAAAAGAAAAGGAATAAGGAATAAGTTGACAACGACTTTTCCCAAGACTTTTTGGGAAAGATCTCTCACTGAAAGGTTTCTGCAGACTTTCTGAAACTTTTGTTCTTTTACTATGTCTGAAAATATTGCTTGGTTCTTTGTACATTTCATTTAGTCCCTTTTGTAACTTCAGTTAGTTACTGGCATTTTCTCTATGTACTTTGTTACTATGCATAGCAAAAGCCTAACAGTAGATACTTTCCCTGCCTATTTTCTTTTATTGTGTCCACTACATAAAATATCGAATCACAAAAATCATTAAAATATTCATTTAAAAGGATCTCTAAAAAGTTTTCTAACTTAACTCCTGCTCTCCCAGAAGTTGAATTGCCCAGCAATTAGCAGGGGGATTGCTGCTGACACTAGATCATGGACTAGTCATGGCTTTATCCAGCCAAATCTTGGAAACCTTCAAGGACAGGGATGCTGTGAACTCTCTGGACAGCCTGTTTGAGTGTAGTACTGCTCTCCTAGCAAAAAGGCTTTCTCCTTAGCATCCAGTCTGCTAGCCTGCAGCCAAAATTGGCTCGTTATTCTATCTGGTACTACCAAGAAGAGTTTGGTTCTTATCTTCATAAGTACCATTGAAATAACTTTAGGCAGGTAAAAGGCCACCACCAGCTTCCATTTTACCTCACTGAACAGGCCCAGCTCTCTTTCCAGGTATTCACAAAAGTGTGCTGTTACCAAACTAATGTCTAATGGCATTGTCTTCCTGCGAAGTTTTTTAGCTTTGCCTTTTAGCTTTCCATACAGGTCAGCTTTGGTTAATGCAATTCTTTCATTTCCCCTTTGTGTCCCCCACTGTCCTTTTCCCCACATAGGAATTAGTAGGAAACTTCTTTGGCAACATCTGAGAGTTCAGATCTTTTTAATATCTTAAAAATAAGGTAAAATAGGTGATGAAATTGTGTAAACAAGCTATTCTTACTTTGGGGACTTACTGTCATGTGACTGTTCAGGACTTGAGATCTGACTTCTTACATCCATATGATATTCAAGAACCTAATTCTAAGTCAGTTTTAATATGCATCAGAGCTGTAAGCAGTAGCAAGTGTTTCAAGTGAGCAAGACTCATCATACTGCAGTGCAGGCTAGGCTTTCCCTGAATAAAGACAGTTATTTGGCCAGGTAGTGTGGGTTATATTTCTCTGAATGCAAAATGCTGAAACGCTTTAGGCAGTGAATTTTTGTTTTATTCTGTTATGCCAGTTTTAGATATGGTGCATGAGTGTCTGAGTTTCTTGTGAGAAGGAAGAAGGGGGAAAAACTAAATAGGTTCAACAGGTCTCTTGATAGGAAGAGTGTAAATCTAATGTATCTAAAATAAAATACCCCTCTTTCTGTTTTCTGGAGTGCACTTGGGAGAAGGAAAACATTGGACTGTAATCCTGTGCTTCTATGTGCCTTGAAATCTGTGGATGAATCTGGTAGTGCTACTATATGCTTGCTTTTTCAAGTATCCTCATGCACAGTTGTTTGCCCCTTCATGCTATCCAGTGGCTTAACTGGGTAATGCAGTTCACTTCTGAAGTCTGTTTTGAGAAGAGGAAGACAGAGAATAAATCATAACTGTTGTGCCACTAAGTGTGGGAATGTTGCAAATATAATTTGGTGGTGAATAAGAAGCCTAGCATTTTAATTTTTTTAAAAACACCAAACTTAGAGATTCAGTTTAGGAGTGTAATCTGAAAAATAGATGAGGTTCACATTCTGGAGCTGAAATGAGGTATCTGTGCTGTTATGGTGACAGAATGAGTAGTTTTCTTATCTAAGCATTTGTAGCTTTTGGTGACTTGAAAGACAATGGTAACTGCTTACACTTCTGAAATTTAGGTCTCCATGTTTTTCTTTTCCATTTGAAAGTGGACTCACGCAGTATATTTTTTAAAGTCCCATTTATAGAGAGAAGGGCATGGTTTTGATATTCTAAGGTGAAGAAATGAGCAGACATACCAATGTTTCCTGCTTGTGGTGGTAAAATTCCTGTTGAAATGTGCATGGCTATGGCATGGATAAGCACTCAATGAGAACTGAAGGAGTCCTTTCTCCCATGTGCTATGCTGCTGAGAGCATGATAGTAAACGTTTCTGAGGTCAAGCATGTGTGATTGTTGTTCTTCAAGAGACTAACATGGGGAAGCAGGTTTACAAACTACAGCTTGCCAAAATATACTGATTCTTGGGATAGCATTCTCATTTGGAGAAGTGGACGCATACTTCTCAGGTATCTGCTGTAAAGGTACATGAATGGTAGTGCTCACTAGATGAGCAATAGTGACCTTATGGATTGAATCACAAGTAGAGCCACCAACAGTGTCTTAGGAGGTCCTTGTCAAAGTGTTGGTAAAGTTCCAACCTTTCTAAGCCTGTGAGATATGGTATGTTTAATATCTAAGTGGCTATAGATAAGGGCTTTTTTTGATTACATTTTTAGAGGCCTATATTGAGGACAGGTTGAAAGCATTGCCAAAGGCATGACTATGAGGAAAGAGCATTGCTTCCTATTGTACAAGTGTATATGCATTTTCCTTTCCTTCAAGTAGCACGAGCTGGGGATAGGTGGAATGTGGTTTTGGATCCCCCAGGTCTATCTTGCCCTACCACAGACATGCCTTTGTGCTATCAACATCCCTCCATCAACAATATACCCATGCTGCTTCCTCTTGCTTTTTCATTATGGGCAGTTATGAGACCCAGCATCACTTTTTCTGTTGGTTCCAAACATTGCTATAAAAGCCCATTAACTGTGCTCTGTTTCTTCATCATTCCTTACGTCCTTGAGGTCTTCCACTCTGGTACTGATAATCTCCTCCATCCTCTGAGCCCTGCTGTGGAGCTACACAATGTTTCAAGTCTCTTGGTGTTCTCTTTTCTTCTTACTCCTCCTACCTTCCCGTTTGTCTCTGTATCAAACTGCTGAGTGGTTATTATAAAATCCCTGTCTTGGATTCTGTGCCTCCTTCCCAAGCAAATGCTGGGAGTTTACTACAGAGAAGCAACACTAGAGCATTTTCTGTTAAGCACTTGGAATGAAGTTTTGTACTTGCAAGGTAAATTGTACAAACAGCTTTTCAACCATGTGCTTGCAGGAGCGGTTTTTCTAGGGCTTCAACTGGGGATGCTGACTGTCAACAGATCACTGAACTATGTCCAAATATGACCCGCAGGTTATCTGATTAAAAAAGTTTTTGATCTTACATTGTAATCCCATTGTGATCTTAGAACTGAAAATAAGGCTGGCTTAAGCTAGAATCAGGTTATCTGATTTCCAATTACTTTAGTTCCTTGATGGATCTGTAAGTTAATCTGAAAGCATGCTCTACTTACCATGATTTTTCCTATTTGCAGAGTGTTCTACCATATTATGTGGCAACAAAAATGTCAAAAATCCGCACGCCGACCTTTGATAAGCCCAGTCCTGAAACATATGTCAGAGCTGCCTTGAGCACGGTAGGCCTGCAGTCCCGTACCAATGGGTGCCTACCTCATGCACTCATGGTAAGTCACCTTGGAAAATGTAAGGGTCTGAAATGTCCTTTGTGTTTATTATGGAAAAAGAGTCTTTAGTACAGCCTATAAAATGCTGAGACCTCATGCCCTCCTTTTTGTTTTATTCTTTTTTTTTTTTTTTAGGCATGGGTCTTCTCTCTTCTACCTACATCTACTGCCATTAACTTACTCATGAAAACAAACAAACAAATACGGGCTCGTTATTTGAAAAAAATGAAGCAGAAGTGAGTTGGAGACAACTTGATCTTGGAAGCCTGGGACTCCTGCGGGTTCTATACCTGCGGCATCAAGTAGACCTAATGTTTTAAACATCTTCAATAGTAGGTGTACTTTCTAACATGCAAAACAGTCTTGTTTTCAGGATACAGGTGAAACAAGACTGTTGATTTTCAATATTGATTTAAAAATAGGCTTTATTTGTTTATAGATATTATGAGGGGGGAAGCGCTTTGAACTAAAATTGCACTGTGCTTTAAGAAATACTTTCATGGACTTGATCAGACATCGTGCTGTTGAGGAACATCTTGGTTATATCATGTCCATCACATCTATGTATTGTGCTCATGGGTGAAGGGCAGAAAAAGAGTAGTACTCACAGGTGGGCAGGAGAGGGAAGGGAGCATATTTATATAAAAAGGTAACCTAGCACTATTTCCAGAGTATTGACCTCTTTCTCAGCTCAGGTTTTGGTATTCTGCACTGTCAGCCAGCTCATGAATGCTCCCCTGCTTACATAGTCCAGTGTGATTTTTTGGTTATGAACTTGAGGGAAATGGGCCAAAAACCAAAATAAGTGTAATAGCTCATCTATAAATATATACATAAAGTAACATTGCAAAAAGAAGCTAAATTCTTGGGTCTTGAATATGGATTCTACCTTTTCAGTAATATGTAATCTTCACAATTTGTAATAACATTTTTAAAAGTTCAGTGCCTGCTCTTTGTAATAGGTGGTGATAACACAATGTAGATAAATGTCACAAGTTACACGTTATGTGCTGGTTGCTATGTAAAAGATTATGGGTACTTTAAATACAGAGCTTGAAGTGAGTTACTCTCCTTGCAACGGTGGTTAAATTCTTTTTGAAGTATGTATCAGTCTGTCTTTTTGGTGAGGCCCTTTGAAATGTGAATCCTGAATATTTAGGCAGCTTTAAAAGTGAGAACCAGTAAACTTTTCAAAATGTAGAACATTTTTAGTTTAGTCATGTTAAAATTAACTGATTTGTTTCATGGTTCTATTCTAAAATGGAGTACTCCAGTGAGGCTCAAGTTACCTGACTCCAGGACACAGGGATCAGAGTACGTGAGAGAAGTCTGCACTGCTGTCTTCTGCATTTACCTAGTCTTTATTTAAAGATTTTGATCTCTAACATTCCTTTTTATAAAAATAAAATGTATAAAACTTGCAAGGCAAATGAAACTGCAAGCAGCTACCACTGTTTTCTGTGGTGACTTCCTATGGTTGAAGAGGGGAGGTTGTTTTCTGTCCTTCAAAGAATAATTTCAAGCTCTGATTTTGAAGTATAATGTATTGCACTGAGACGTGATTTGGGGCTAACATTTCTGTACATTGAAAAAACCTGAATACCGATGCAATGGTGCTGATCAAATCTGAGATGCAGATCCTATCCCATAGTTTTCTTAACTTTTTGGAACAGGGATGGTAAAGTCAGTGGTATTAGTTCTGTAAGAGCACATGATTTGGTTTGCTCTGGATCTGATGTGGAAGCATTGGACTAAAAAATCTGTATGTTTTTGACTTTGTAAAACAAATAAAATGGAACTTACTCTGACTCTTTAATGTGTTGTTCTTTTTCTTTCAAATGTTTGCCTGTACATTCAAATGCCTGATTGTCCTTTATCGTGTATAATAACACAGTGAAAATTACTGTACTTTTACATGCCAAAACCAAAGCTTTCATTAACCTGTTTTCCTGGCTGTTATCTACTCCCTGTCTGGGGTGCATCAGGCACAGCATCACTGGCCAGTCGAGGGAGGTGATTGTCCTGCTCTACTCTGCACTAGTGTGGCCTAACCTTGAGTCCTGTGTACAGTTTTGGGTGCCACCATATAAGAAAGATACAAAGCTGTTGGAGAGTGTCCAAAGGAAGGCAGTGAAAATGGTGAAGGGCCTTGAGGGGAAGCCATACAAGAAGTAGCTGAGGTCACTTGGTCTGTTCAGCCTGGGGAAGAGGAGACTGAGGAGACATCTCATTGTGGTCTTCAGTATCCATGTGAGGGGAAGCAGAAGGGTAGGTACCAATCTCTTTTCACTGGTGACCAGTGACAGAACCCGAGGGAATGGCCTGAAGCTGAGTCAGGGGAGGTTTAGGTTGGATATTAGGATCAAGTTTGTCACCAGAGGGTGGTTAGGCACTGGAACGGTCTCCCAATGGAAATGATCATGGCACCAAGCCTTCCAGAATTCAAGAAGTGTTGGGACAATATTCTCAAACACATGGTGTGATTTTTGAGGCTATCCTGTGCAGAGCCAGGAGCTGGACTTAAGATGATCCTTGTGAGTCCCTTCCAGCTCAGGGTATTCTATGATTTAACAGTACTGGTATTTTAAAATCACTGGAACACAAAATAAATTTTGTCTGAACTGTTAATTAAGCTATTAATAAGAAATAATTATCTCCAAATAACAATTTTCTAACTACTGAAGGTGTTTGGAAAGGTGTGTCAGGGAACAGTATGCACATCCAACTGGCACAGATGGAGGGATGCCCCTGTAAATGGGGTTCTCGGAGCCTGTGGTCACTCTGTGTTGTTGTGTTGGGCAGGCTGCAGTTTGGATTCCCACTCTCATGCTTCTCCTCAGGTCTTTTATTTTCTAAGCTGCAGCAGAAAATTGCTAACTTTAAGTAAAATTCAGGTAAAAATTTAAGTTTAACCTAAATTGCCCTGACTTCAATTTTGAATGTCTGTTCACCTTAGTGATTGAGGTAGTGTGTACTCAATAGCTGCCCGAGTGCTTGGGAGTATCCTGGGCACCTGGCAGAAAACAGGAGGGCGTTTCTGTTGGTATCAGCCTTGTCCTCTTGCATTTCTGCTTCTAGGGGTGTTTTTGTCACCGGCGCAACGCAAGAGCTGGAGCAGGGTGGGAGGCGAGTTGGGTGCCTGCTCCTGCCGTCCCAGGGACAGGAAACCTTCCACTCGAACTCCGCCGCGGCCGGAGGGGGGAGCACAGGGCTGGCGGCGGGGCCCGGACGCAGGCTCAGCCGGGTCTCTGGGGCCCTCCGCCGGCGGAAGGGAGCGGAGCGCCGGGGCGGGTTGTGGCGGGGGCGGGCGGAGCGCCGGGCTGGGATGGCGGAGCGGCGGCTGCGGGCCCGTGTGCAGGGCGGCTGGGCCGGCGGCCCGGCGGGGCGGCCCGCAGGTAAGGAGGCCGGACAGCCGCCTCGCCAGCGCTGTGCGGCGCCCCGGGCGGGCCCGGCCCTGTGGGAAGCGCTGGGGCTGCCTTCCCCTTCCCTACAGACGGAGGGGAGAAAAGTGCCGGCCTGGGCGCGGCGGCGAGCGCCGGGCGGCGGGACCGACCTCCGGCTGCGCGGCCCCGAGGGTTGGCCCTGCTTACCCCGCTCCCCTCGGTAACGGAACTGCAGGTGTCCGAACACAGTTTTTGAGTAAAATTTGTATGTGTGCCGTAGGCGTGGCCGGTTTGGGTGCAGAACGCAAGGTATGGATGTGTTGCTAATGTGCACATTGAGGCGAGTGCACGGTACACATCTCCCGGCGAGATGAATGAGGCGAACAGAACTTGTTGGAGCTGAGTGGTGTGAGAATCAATAGTCACTTTTTATTCGTAAAACACAGTGTGTGTCTTCGTTTACCTTTTCACGGTGAAAACATTGCAAAATAAAGAGAGCTACTTGGAAGGGCTGGAGTTAACAACACAGTTCTTTTAACAAACATTGAAACCAAACCATACAGAGGCAGGAGACCACTTTGTAGGTTTCCAGTCTTGTAGGAGGAACTGGTTTGGTTTTGTGAACGTGCTCAAAACACTGTGTTCCACTCACCTGATTACGGTTCCCATAAAACTCCCATAACTCTGCAGACTGAGCATCCTAGGCAAGCTGATTTTTTTTTTTAATCGTGAAAAAACATAGCCAACTGTTATGATTTGTATGTGTGGCCTGTAAATTTTCTGTCACAGGTGCATTTTATTCCACCTATTTCTAAGGGGATTAAAAAAAAATATTTCCGTCTTTTGAATTATGCAGAATGAAGACTTTGTGTCAGGCCTGTTTTAAAGCCTGTTTGCATGTGTAAATAGAACACATGAAGTGGTATGCCTGAGTTCCTCTTCCATACTTCCTAATTTAAAAATCCTGTTTTAATAAAAATATTTCTCTCTCTTCCCCCCCCCCCCAAAAAAAAGAAAAGATACAAAGGGAAGTAGTTTTGCTGCATGGGACAATTTCTGCTGGCATGTCATAGGTGTTTGGTTTAGAATTGAAAGGTTCTAGATGTCATCCTTTCTGATAAAATGATGTTTTCATTTTTGTTTGTCTATAGGTAATGAATATATTTTTAAAAATTTCAGTTCCTGTGCAGTTTTAACTCTTAAGTAGTGTAAGTTTGGCTATTTCCCGGAGTCTCTGACCAGCAGAGGAGAATACTCCAAGGAATGATCCTGTAAATTCTTCCTAACTATATTTTTTGTATGATAATATTCTATTTCAAGTGATCCTTCTTTTTTTTTCTCCCTTTGCTTTAGCACCTAAGGCACCTGTGGCGAGCAGCCTTGCCCCTGCGAATTCCAGACCGGCATGGATGAGGAAAGATCAGCCTCACACTCAAAAGCAATTTGTCTTTGAAAAGCCATCAGAGGTAAAAATTACACAGTAACTACTGGAATCTCATCCATGATTAAACTTCAAATGATAAAAATGATAAAAAGTATTTGAGAATATAGTCTGTTGTTTAAAAGCAATTAAAAACTCAGCTGAGTTGAACTTTGGGCTTTTACGAAGCAGAATTTGCAACTGTCTCGCATAAATGGAAATAGAAAAATTACTGTTCCTCTATTTAACCTGTTCATAACTACCTTTTTTTTTTCACAGAGCCAAAAGAATATGTTGTCCTAAATATTCAGAATGATGCAATGTCCTAAGCATTGAGATCTTCTTGTTTTCCTCAGTTGGGATATCTGTCTTGTTGCAGGCAACGAGTATGAGATTCGTTTTATACACTTAATGTCCCATCAGCAGATGAAGAATATTGTGCTCTTTGCAGAAAGAGGGCAGCTCCTTTCTTGGGAAAAAATAAATCATGAACACTTCTTTCTAAGCTAGACTTATTTCAAATGCTTGGAAGAACTGGAGATGGTCTGGGAAGATTCTCCTTTCTCTGTGACAGAGCCCTGGTATCTATATAGTACTGTATTTTGATCCTCTTGCTGGTGCAGTGCAGCACCTCCATGCATCTCAGCACTCTGAGCTCAGAGAAGAGAAGCATAAATCCCTGAGACAACCAAAATGATAACCAAGGCTGGATTAAACTACTCTGTCTTTTGTTTTAACAAAAACCAGCTATCTCAGCTGTGCAGACAATTTTACAGCATCAGCTCCTGCTATGTTTGGCTTCTCTTGTGTTTTGCTCACTGAATGAGGCCTGGGGTTTGTTCATCTGTCCTAAAGTTAATCTAGATTTTTACTTCTGTAAGGATATTTTAATAAATGTAAGGATGAGAATTTTCTTGGTTGCAGTTGATAAATAGCAAGTATTATAATAATCTAAATAATTTAGAAATAAATGTCCTTTAGGGGGCAGTTGATTGTTAAAAACCAGCCTGCAATGGTAGCTGCATTTGAGAGTTTCTGTGCCGTGGAGCGAGCAGGTGGGTTGTTACTGCTCATGGATTGTGCAGAGGTATGTTTTCTCACTGCCATATCAGTGTGTGGCTATCCTGAGTCACTAGAGAAGACCTTTAGTTCCGTTTGACTAGAGTGTGCCAGGTACTTAGATATTTAATATTCATTGTGCACTCTCTTGTTACCTTTTAGGTGGAGCGCAGAGTTCCTGAGGCAGGTGTGATAGAGTGAGTACACTGCTGACTTAACTGTCCCTCCTGCAGTTTTTCTGTCATTATGGTCAGTGGGAATCTGCTGGAAAAGAGTTCCTTCTCCACACACAACTGCCATGCCTTTGGAAGAAATTTCAGTAGAAAATGTGGACTTTCAACCCTTTATCCTGAGCTGAGTGTATTATCAGGAGAGTCCAAATCTGTTAACTGGTTTTTATAGCTTTGGTGTAGCTGTGTAAGCCAGGAATAATAATTAATTGGATGTTCTGGTTCAACAGAACTGCCATTATGTCTCCTTTAACCAAGCAGTGCACATTTTCCTGGAACACTCCCTGTGTAAACTATGCTGGAAATTACTTACTCTGGAATATACCAGGAGTATAGCTGGTATGGCAACTTCTTTGAAGGCTTGGAAAAGTAGCTGATAGTAAGTGTCACAGTGAAGCTGGATATTTGTAGATCACTTACCTTTTGTGTTGAAATGGAGATCTTCTGAGGATAATTTTGGCATGAAGGGTGACCAAGTGTGGTGGTGTATGGTGAAGTTTGAGATAATGAAGATTAAATATTCTTCAGTTTGGCTATCTTGGTGGAATTTTCTTACTCAGTGTGCCTATAAATGCAAACATAGTGATCTGAGTGCAGTCTTATGTGGTTGTCTCCTTTAGGTTCCCTGTCACATCCCTGTTTTTTTTATCTCTAGAGCCCTAAAACTGTGTGTTGAGCCCTTGGTGAAATGAAAGACAGGAAGTACACACAAACTCATTTGCTTCTGCAGCACCCCTTGCTGCCTTACTCTGACCCCTATCTCCAGGACATTATTGCTTCCCTTTTTTAATTTTCTTTTCTTTTTTAAAGAAAAATTTCCCTAGTCCAGGCCTGCAGCAATTCTAGTCTGTGCTGCCCAATCTAAGATAGTTTCTTGTTGTTTGTCTTTCTGATGTTTCTTTTCCTTTCTACATCCTCAGCAAGCCTGGTGTGTATGAGCTCAGCAAAGGACCAACTGGCATTTCTAGGTAAGTGGCTGAAACTTGTTGCTTGCTTTTGCAGAGTGATGTGGTGATACTCAGATTTCTGAAGCCCAGTCTCTGCAGAGCATTCTGACTCTAGCAGCTGCACACTGCCCTTCCTGTGTATCATCTGTTTAGAGTACTTCTGGAAATACTTTAAGTATCAGGTAGCAGAGATTTACGTGGTTCTGAGCAGCACTGAAGAGAAGAAAAATAAACGTCTTGACATCTAGGGAGTACTGCATCTGGTGTGCTTGTCTGGAATAAGGACAAGGGGCTTTGTCCATTTGATTCATGATTCAGAATAAGTTGCTACTGGAAGTTTGGGTTGGTATTCCTATATTAGCAAGTGCCTGATGTCTGTGTTGTACAGTTAAGAGCTGCCAAAAACTTTTAGCTGTAAATTGGACTTGTTTTAAATTAATCTAAAAAAAGTATTTAACTTCAGGCAGGTTTGGTAACTTTAGGGTTGTCTCTTTTGCTTATATGCCATGCCTTAATTATTTCAGCTTCAGGGCACTTCAAAACAATGCCTACTTGTTCTGTGATTTTGCTAACTAAAATGGATTTTACTTTACCTTGCTGATTTAAATGCAGTATCAGTATTAACCCTTTTCTTCTGAATTTGATACATTTTTATTAATTGTGGAAAAAATGCCAAGGACACAGTATTTTTTGTGCATTTATTTCAATTAATGTCTTCTTATTATTGTATTATGTTATTTTTGTGCCTTCATCTTACTTTCTTCTAAAGGTGCAAATAAATTTTTAAAGCATTTTTAAAAGTAAAAGCTTTGATGAGCTAGAAAGAGACAAGATACGCAACCAGTTGGGTTACTCTGCATTTTCTGGAGTTTGTTTTCATAATATGCTGATGGAATATATATATTTCTGGAAAGTTAATGGTCAGATTTTGCATCTTTTTTTAGCATCTTTACTTTAGCACTTATTGTGATATCTTTGTCGCATGGAATACTTGTGAGAGTAAACTGCTGTGAGCAGTATTCCTATTTTGCAGCCACTACAGTGGCTGTAGTTCTTGAATGACTGTTAGTAAAGTCAAAATATCAAATGTACATAGAGAAATAAAAAAATAGGAGAGATTAAATACTGTAGGGTTCTTGTGCTTGGAAAAGGAGAATAGAATGGCAGTAGGGATAAAGGGCTATCAAATTCTGAGTGACATGGAGATGGTGAATAAAGAGCAATTATTTACTTTTGTTGATTGTATTACCATAATCAGGGCTATTTGATTTATCAGATGTGAAGCAAAAGGATGCCATTTTTCACAGTACATTCTGATTCTGGGATTCATGGTATATTGGTGGTGTTGTGTTTTTATAAGTTTTGAAAAGCAACTACACATGTTTGGTGAGGGTAAGACCCCACAGGAGCTCTTCTGTTCTCTCCTTCACACTTGCTTTTGGCTGTGGTCAGAAACAGGATACTGGACTTTGACTTTTGATCTGATGCATTACAGCCATCTTTAACTGCTTTGGGAATCCTGGAAATTAGAACATTTTACCAAAGCAGGTATAGAAATGTATATTCCTTCCATCTTTTCTTTATCTTTTTCGTCCTTAGGATTCATTTGATTCCTGGCTTTATTGACTCAGAACAGGCAGACTGGATGTTTGAACAGCTCCTCCAAGACATACCCTGGGGTCAGCGAACTCACATCAGGCAGGGTAAGGAGTGTGTAGACCAGCTTTTCAGGTCATTCCAAGGTCAATTCAGTAACAAAATCTGTGCATTGTTTGTAATTGTTTTTATTTTTTGTATTACCACTCCTTCAGATTTCCTTGCAGGTTTTCTGTGCATATCTGAAGAGTACTGCTGTTTGTTTTTCAATCTCTATCACCTTGTTACTATTGCCAATTAAATGAAATCTTTCCAAATTAAACTTGCCTGTCATCTCCAGTTCCTTTTTTCACTATTTTCTTAAGATTAAGTCTGGTCACCATCCCTTCATATAGTCTCCCAGTGATGCTGTAAAAGCTATACTTTGACATTTCTGTTCCGAGGTACATTTTTTGCCTCTTTCACTTAAAATCCCAGCAGAGCATGTTCCTTTTTGCCTTGTCTTTGCTTATTAGTTCCAGTATGCAGTAAGAGAAGAGACTGCTATTCTGGATTTGTTCACTAAGGGGCACCTGTTCTAGCTAAATTTTGATATCAGTCGGATGTAAGATAGTGTATCAGAGTAACAAGACTGCAAAATGTCTTCAGCATGTGTATTTCTTGGCTTGCAGTAAAGGTACAGTATAATGGAGAATGTTACCTGTCAAGCATGAGAAACAGTTACCAAGATAGTCTTTTCAGAAGTTGAAAGTATTTTTGACTTTATCCTTATATTACACCACAGAGCAGGCACGCATTTGGCAAAATATTACTTGTGTCCAACCTTGCTACATTATGCTTCTGTAATGTCCCATTGATGCTACTGTCCTTTCCACTTCACTCTTTCCAGTGGATCCCTCTGCATCTTGCAAGTTATGCCATCATATTGGGCACTGGAACCAGGAGAATGTAAAACAAGCCAGAATTATAAATAAAATCTCAGTTTCATTTTGTCATCTTTGACTCATCCGGTCCTTGCCCTGTCTGGCATAGGGGCAAGAAAATGGATGTGGTTTCAAGATTCTGGCAGGATAATTCCTCCTGCAGAGACAGGCCTGATTTCAAATAATCTCATTCCTTCATATGAGTTCATTATGTAAAGCTGAGGATTTTAAAGGGCTGCTTTTTAATTTTAGGTGAATGGACAGTCTCTTTTTGATAAGTTTCTTGGCAGAATTGCATCATCTTTCCATTTTCAAACCCTTTGATAAAGCAACTGAGAAAGTCTTCCTGTTTTTCTTTTTCTCAGAAGTATCTTTTGAGGAACCACGGCTTACATCCTGGTATGGGGAACTTCCTTACACCTACTCCAGGATAACAATGCAGCCAAATCCAAATGTATGTATATGCTTACAGTTTCCTTATATTATTGCCTACATAGAAATCCTTTGCAGAGATCAAGAAACAAAAATTCCCTCTATCCTTTGCTCTTATGTAGAGTATCTGTTAACTTTTCATTTGTGATCAGCAGCAGATTCTACTGGATTGTGGACAGTTCTATAAAATAAACTTTACGAGTGATTTGCCTGAGAGGGGCGCGATTTAGTTGCTAAATGTTGCCAAAAGAAAGCTATCACTCTAGAGTTTAAAGGTCTGCTTTTGGGTCACTGTAGCTTTGGACGAAACTCTGAGTGGCTCTGTGTGACTTACTCCAAGCATCTTTGTATGGGATGTTGTAGTGCACACAGTCATACTGAGTTTTTTGTTGTAAAGATACAATAATATCAATTACTGAAATGGTTACTTTCAGAAACACTTAGACTCAGTACTGCTTAAATGAGAATTTGGGCATATTTTGATTCCTGTGTGGATGCTATGAAATTCACACATGCAACCAGCCTGCTCAGCAACTCCAGATTGTATGAGGTAATTTCCCACGCTGTTTTGGAAGAGTTAAAAGCCTTCTGAGTGATGCAGTGATGTTTTGTTCCTGCTTATGCACTCTCCCTCTCTCTCTCTCCTTCTCTTCCTCTGTCTCTCTGTCTTCCAGCCTGTTTTCCCATCAGCCTGTCTGCTGGTATTGCTTTGTTTGAAATTTCCATGGCAGTAGGCTACAGTGTTCTGAACCATAAATTAGGTGTCACTGTTGAAGGCTGGGTAGCATGAGAGAAAAGTGTCCTAAGTCCCAGAACTGCTGCCAAGGCAGGGTATCTCCTAGCAGAGCTCACTTCGGGAAAAGTTGGAAAGACATTATTTAACGTGATGAATTGTGAAGATTTTGTAGTCCCAAAAATACTGTAGTTAAAAATTATAACCTATGCAACTTGTGGTGGGAAAATAGGCATTTTTTTTGGTACTCATTTGTGAAGTACTAGCTTAAATGGACTTTTCTGGAAGCTGAGTGGCTTTAGGGATTGGAACTGCCCCCACAAAATCATTCTGTTGTATACTAATGACTTAAATCCAGTTCAGAACTGCCTGGTGTGGAAGCCATTGCTGCTCAGAAGTTGGATAGAGCCCATATACCCTGAATTCACAATTTCATCTCAGTTCGCATAAAGATCAGAGTTAGCACTCATTGGACCACTGGCTTGTTTTTCTCATCCAAAAGGTACAAGGCCTGAATTGGTCACACATGCTGATTCTGTCTTTTAGCCCTGACTAATTCGTCTGTTTCCCAAGAGAAAGAAACTCAAACAGAAAGTTAGGTGCACTGGGAAATTTGCATGGCTGGGAGCCAGTCCTTCCCTAGCTGTCCACAGGCAGATACATGGGCAGACTGCACATGGACACTGACATTTCACTTGGCTTTGTATATGGCAGTACCTGAAGCTAGAAGAAGCAGTGGATGGTATAAAAAGCACAGTCCTTATCAGTAGAAAATGGTTTCTATCACAAAAGTGTCCTGAGTGTAATGTAATTTAGTGCACAAAACCAATTACTGCCTTAAACACTTGATCTGTAGGAGTAATTAGGTTTGTGTGCCTCCTTTTTTTGTTTGGTAAGAGTTGGTGTGATTACGGCATCGCTAGATTTAATCCAGTGCTCATGCCTAAATGAATTTTGGTATTAGAAAATGTTTCTTTGTAAGCAGTAATATAGTTGGTGACACAGTAATCTTTCAACAAAATTACTTCCACTGCAGCAGGTTTTTAGTGGGGTTTCCAGTACGAAATTCACTATATGGTAACATTTTTAGTAATACATACTTTTGTGATAGGAATTGAAGAAATCTGGTCCTAGTTGGTCACTGAAAAATGCTTTCAATAATTCCTGTTGTACTCTTATGCACATTCAGGCAGCCCAATTGCAAGAAAACCCCTTTTCAGGTGGTATTACTGATTTCCCTACATTTCCCATAGCTGCAAGCTATGTTTATATATGATTAATTATTCACATGATGCTTCATACTTGAAGGAGTGACTTAGTTAGAAATACTCCTGTAGAGAAAGATGGTATGCAGTATGACCAGTAAGTTAAATGCACCTTAAATATGGGTAAGCTTGGAAAGAAGGAAGTGCAGCCTTGATTATTAGAGGTGGATACTAGAAAATAGTTCCTGCTGTCTGTTGCTTCTTTTGCCAGTGATGCACTGGGAGATTTGGAATCAGTTTCCTATCCTCTCTTGATCTCTGTTTCTGCTTATATAATGAGCAAAAATTCTGGCCTATATTACTTTGGCTTTTTTTTTCTTTATATACTTGTGTAGTTCTTAAAAGCATTCTGACAGATAAAAGACACGATGTAAGTTTATAACATTAAATAATTGGACTGAGTTGTAATGGTATGTGCAGAGCTGCCCTGGGCTGTGGAGTCAGCAAGATGTTAGCAAAGGGAAGGATGACATTCCAGCCAGTCACGTTGGTTTTGTGACCCACTGGAAAGTTACAATGTTGGAGTCAAAACCCCAAGAGGTGATGAGTTGAGCTCAACAAGCTGTGCTGACAGAGTGGGGACAGGGGGCCACATTAGGCCAACTGCCTCCTCTTGTTCTCTGTCAACAGCTGCAGGCAATTGAGAGCATATCATTTAGTCCCTGATTGCCTACATTAGTGTGAAAGGCAGCCTGGCTTCCCAGTTTCAAGAGATGATTTGGTATTGAGCGATGGGTAACGTATGCATATTTCACAGAAAGCCCATTCCTCCACTTTGCTAAAAATATAATCAGAATTGTGGTGAGTCATTTGTTTGATTTTAAGTTTATTGTGATTCAAGTGCAGTATATTTTGTTCCTTAGTAGTTTTCACCCTGTGTGTTATGTTACCTGCCATGTGTCTGCTTTCATTGCGTTTACCCTTCCCCTCTGCACTGACCGCAGTGGCATCCCCTGCTGACCGTGCTGAAGGAGCGCATTGAAGAGTTCACTGGCCACACCTTCAACTCTCTTCTCTGCAACCTCTACCGAAATGAGAAGGATAGTGTGGACTGGCACAGTGATGATGAACCATCGCTGGGAAAAAACCCCACCATTGCCTCACTCAGCTTTGGTGCTACTCGGACCTTTGAGATGAGGAAGAAACCTTCCCCTGTGAGTGTTTATATCACACTTAGACAGTCTTACAGCTACTAATATGTTTATTATTTGCCCCTTGTTTAGAGAACTTAATTACGAAAGTTTTTCACAGTTAATAATGACAGCAGAACAGTTCTGTGGAATAAACATACGGATCAAGAAATGCATCATGTGGAACTTGAAATCCTGAGGATGGGGATAGGACCACTGTAATAGTGTGCTGTAGTGAAACTGTGACCTGGGCACCTTTCTGCCTGAACAAGGGTGTTTCTTGGTACTTAAAATGAGATCAGTGATGCTGAAAGTCAACTTATTCTACACAAGTGAATCAAAGAGTTGGTACCATTTTCTTAAACTCAGGCCAACGTTATGTAAAGCATAACGTGGGATGAAGAGTAGTTCTGACTGCTCTTTAACAATGTTTGTGTTTTGATGCGTGTGTTCAGATTGAGGGACAGTGAACAAAGGGAAGAAGCTCATTTCTTTTCCGTAAAATACCATGGAAACTGTTGCATCATACTTCACAGACTAAACAGAGATCCTTTACTTTGATAAGGAGGCATGCGTGGAATGTCATTTCAGGAGATAGTTTGTGATTCAGTAGTGAATACTTTTTCTAGATAAAATGCTGTACTTTGGGATGCTGTGTTTACAAGGCAACTTGAACTTGGCAGTTTGTATTTATCCAAGTAAAGGATTTTACCTTATTTTAGGATGTCCTTTTCAGATGTATTTTCTACTTGTGTAGTCTTTGAGAACTTCAGGAAGAAGTTTGCTGTCTGCTTATGTTGCTATTTATTATGATTAAGTAATACAGAAAGCAGAGGTGATGATTATCAGCCTACTGGAAAACTGTGCTGGCATACTGAAATCTCCCCTTCAAGAGTCACCTAGTCATGAACAGCAAAGGTCAGAAATTGAATCTGAAAACAAATAAATAGTTTGTATTTTTCACCAGTTCTCTAATTTGTAGATTCTTTGTTGTCTGAAGTCAATGTAATGTTGGTTCCTGAGTATGAGATTACATAACTAATGCATTATGTCAGTGGGCATACCGTGAGTAAGTATCCTTGATGCTGTGTTGATGACAAAATGTCAGCTGGAAAGTTCATTCTTCTAGGAAACTGTAAATGGTGCTTGGATTCATTTCTAGAAGTGCCCATGTTCACCATCAATGGATTAGAATAAAAGCCATTTAGATTTCAGTATAAACTTTGCAGGTTCCCTCTTAAAAATCAATCTGAGTTCTTGAATAAGATGTCTTTTTTTTTCTCTTTTCTACAAAGACCCTGCAATGAACAAAGGGGGAAATTCAGTCTGTGCCATTCATAGTTGGCCACCGTCTTTGATCTGTACTGCACGGTCTCTTCCCTTTTCTTCCTGACACAGATGATTTTCTATAGATGTATTCCTCAAGCTCTCCTCATTTTTCTTCAGCACCTTTGACAGGATATTTCTGACTAGCTGAATCTTGCTATCTGTAAAGTGTATTCCTTTTGCAAGTGCAACATGCCTGTTTCTGAGGTAGAATCCCCATGTGTAGTGATCTTCAAATAAGTTGCTATTAAGTACATCCTGTGTCTAAGGGAACTCATGCTTAATAATTACATGACACACATTACGTATTCTTTGCACGTTCTCAAAGCCTGCAGTTTTCTGAGAACATCCTGTGACACCACATGCTTTGCCAAGTGGGAGTTTCAAGAGGCTTTAATGGAAATTACAACCTTTCAGGCTGTACCACCAAATAAGTAATTTTCATACTCTATTGTACTGTAGCGTTCTCTCTTTCATTAAGAGAAAGTTAAAACTGATTGTAGATATTTGAAGTTTGAACATTACTTCGTTCAAAAGCAAGATACAGGAAGAGCAATGTAGTCTAGGGAAAAGGAATTCAGATTAGCAGTCATCACAGACACTCAGGCTCTCCCTGGTTTGTAATCTGCCAGTATCAGTACATTGGGTTTTCCATAGTTAGTCTTCACTGAGGAGGGAAAGAGAAAGTAAATACTTTTCCTCCCATAATTAAACCTCTTTGAAGGCCAACATTCTACTATTTCAGATTCTAGGATTTCAAAGGCCTTTATTTTCCTCTGTTCTTGTAGGTCCTTTAAAGTATTTTGAATTGAAAGATGTAATGAACATAGTAGTTGCCTGTGTGGAATCACGTACTGTTACAAAACAGTCTGTACCACAAGTGAGGTCATATCTTGAAGGGCTACTGAAGAGTACTAGATAAGAGCCTACAGAGACTTCACTTTGTGTTGGTATCTCTACAAATATTTTCCAGATTATATCTTAAAATGTGATTGAACTCACTAGTGAATAAAATCCTGTTTCTCTAGCTGAAAAGACAATCAGTAGTGTTGGTGAGTTGTTTCTTTTGTGCATGTTTGTGTGAATTTCAACATTTGTCTGGTAGTGATTTGGTAGCATTTACATAAGCCACTCTGAAACAGTTGCACAATGAAATCTTTTTTTTCCTTGGCAAAAATTAAACAACAAAAAAAGTTACTGAGGTGCAAGTGGTATTTTTTTTTTCCTGAAAATTGTTCTAGAGTGAGGGGAAGGAAAGGTTCAGTCCTGTTTTTCTTTTTTGATGAGTACTGTACTGGATGAGTAAGTGTTCGTCATATAATAGAGGGTAAAGGAGTGTAGAGACATGCATAGCCTATTGAATCTGCTTAAACAAGCATAATAATTCTTACTGGGTTTTCAGCCCAGTGCATGTAAAAAAAGCTAAAAATACATTTCAGGTGTAAATTCCCCCCTAGAATAAGGATACTTTTCATGGAAATTAACATGGTGTCAGAAACTGTTTTATTTTTCCTGCTGGGATTTTTTGTTTTAAGCATTCATTCTTCTAAATATGGCCTTTTCTGTTTATTTGGACCAGTTATGTGGTTGTAGCTGATATTTTTCCTTTACTTTAAATGGTTTCTAGGTTCTTCTGAATGCCTACTTGATAGTTCAAAGTCCACAGTGGTCTGGTTTCTTCTAGTTCCAGTAAATTACTTTTACTTTCCTCTTGCTTTCTTGTTGTAGCTCCTGCCTACACCGAAACCAGGAGACAAATGCTTTGCTTTAGAGCTGTGATTCATGCACGGTTCACACACAGCTACTGGTTTAGTCAACAAGTCCTCTCATGCTTGTCTACAGTGTGTCACCACTGCAGCACTGTGACCTGCTCCCATTCTCCACACAGTCTCAAGCCCTCAGTCCCACTTGTACATGACTTCATCCTCCTGCTCGAGAGAAGTTGATTCCACTCTGTTAGATGGGTCTTTCCAGTAGAGCTTCACTACCATTTTTCCTGTTGTCATTGCTTGACTCTGAGACCATGGCAGGTTATCTGATTAGGTCCTCCTGGAAGCTGAGTGTGAAATGTTAGTTCAGCAGTGAAGGGTGGTGCTTGAAGTCCCATTAAACTCCCACATTCCACTGGGAGGTGCTCTGTGGCAGAGGTCTGGGTGCCATAAGGACCATCTGGGTGCCGTTGCCCAGCGAACTGCTGTGTGAACTGTGGAAGGAGTTAGAACGCCAGCTGCCAGCTTGCTCTTTTTCCATCTGTAACCAAGGAAACTGATGGGTGCTGGAAAGAGAGGGAGCTTCACGTGTGTGTTAGATAATAGCAGGATGTTCATGATGTTCTAAGAATCAGCCTTCATATGGGTCTGTCCTTCAAATGAATCACTAAAGTACAATCTTTTTCTTCTGTCCTTGAGTAGCTGTTCTAGCAGCAGGTAAAGATCACCTTGTACTTTTGGAAACAGGCCTGACAGGCCTAATTGAACATGAATGTGGGACTATGTGGAGCACAGTAGAAAGAGACTCAGATCAGGATGAGGAGGATTGAACTTTTACGTTGGCATGAAGGAGGCTTGCAGACAGGCTGGCTGCAGAGGAGGAGGAGGTATTGTCCACCAGTGTTGGCAGGACTTGAGAAGCTATAGACAAGCAGAGAGGAAGATGGGAGTGCTTTAGAGCTATCTCACTTGCAGTCTGCTAGGTCAGCTGCAGAAAGACCAAGGGAGTTTAAGGATAGCCCTGTGGAGGCAGGCAGGTGTATTATGTGAGGAAAGGGCAGTATGACTGATATTCATTATTACTAAACACATAAAGAAGAGAACCACAGTGAGGATTTTGTGAGAGAGAGAATAAACTGGTAAAAATGCAGAAGTACTGATAGATGAGACTACTTTGTCGTGAAGGAGAGTGTTTACACAGCTGGTGGCAGAGGAGTAAACTGAAAAAGAGGCATACAAGCAAGATGAAGTCTGAAAAATAGGAGATCTTTAAGTTTTGTAAGGATAATTCTCTTGGTAATAGGTAAATAGGTGAAGCAGAAGAACTAGAAGCCAGCATTCTCCATGGTAACTTTAGCCATTGAAAATTATTTTGCATCATTTGCCTGTATAACTGCATTATTATTTATACTTTTTTCTACAGGGTGTTTCTGTTTGCTTTTCCTTATAATAGAAGAAGCTTTCACACTATCCAGAACCCATTTCCTACTACTATAGCAGTAAACTTTCCTGAGACTTAAGAAACAAACTTGGGTGATGTGTATAGATTTATACTAGATCTTTTCTCTTTTTTATTTTGATATCATTTTAAGAAAACAACCTTGATGGAATCCAGGAGTACTTACAGATTTTGTATTCACAGCTTCCCATCAAATCACACTGAGCTTTCCTCACTTATTAACTGTAGTTATGGTAGTTACTGTACTTGGACAGTATTGTCCAGACTTGTATTATGTGGAACTCAAGATTATGAAAATTCTAGTGTACTAAAAACCAGAACAGTTGCTTTACTATTCCTGTTCTTGTAAGCAGTTAGTTTTGTCATACACATACAGAGTTACGAAGTGAATTTATAAAAGTTACCTGGAAAAAAGTTACCTGAAAAAAAGTTACCAGAAAACCTTTTCTGGCTTAGATGTCAAAAATAAATCTCCTTCATAAACTTCTTGACCTCTGAAACAACTGAGTTTTCTGTATGTCATCAGCTCTAGGGATAAAAGCTCTTAAATGAGCTTTGGTTGGCACTGTTAGTAGTGACATGTAAGAAGGTAAAAACTTATTGTTCACTGGCTTATCAAAACTAATTGACATAAAAATCTCTTTTCCTAAGTAAAACAAAGCTCAGAGATGCCCATTTAAAACAGAAAGTAACTTTTGCTTTTACATAGTGACTTTTCTAAGCCAAAAGGATGTTTTTTCCTAAATCATTTATCTTAGCAGAATTCCTTTTTAATGAAGATGAGCAAGAGATAAAAATAAGTCCACTGTTGTCCATCCGCAAAGTGAAATGATGTAATCCTCTGAAATAGAAAATAGCTGTGCAATGATATTTCTCTGCTTTTCATCAGCAGTCATGTTTATAATACCTATTTTTGAAATTTTTTCCTTGTTTTCACTGAATTTAAGAAAATATTTTTGGCATTACACCTTACTTTTAATAGAATGAGATAAATGGCTAATAATTTTAGAGGCTTAAAAAATATGTTTTACATTGTCTTTGCAAGGAATACGTATTAAAAGTGTTTCTGAGTGCCTTCAGCTCTCCTTGATTCCAGAGGTTTAGTGAGGTTAATCAATCACTGGCACAGCCTTGGGCCCTTAGGTATCCCCAAGGAATGCAGAAGTTTGGAGTGGACAGCCAGTGAGTGCTGGCATTTCCCCAGCAGTATTGAAGAGCCTTGTTCTGTCACACTGGGACTTCCGATCCCAGATGGGAACACAAAGTGACACTGGTGCAAATAAATAGTCAATTACATCAAGTGATGCTTTTTATTGTCGAGAGCTGATTTGATCCCAATCCAGCTCTTTGGCATTTTAGAAGATTTGCAGTCTTCCTTCTTACCTGCATCTTTTTTATAAACGCACACACTCCCAGTTGTTTTCCTGAAAATCAAACTCTGTTTTAGTCTAGGACATAATTTTCCCAGTAATTTTTACTTTACCTCATTATTTTGAGCTTTTCAATAAACTACGGTCTTTTAAAAAGACAAACCTGTATCAAGTTGTGCCACTGCACAGTTAAGCTTCAAGGAACTTAGTTAAAATTTTTGAAAATGTGAGCTTTGTAAAAGCATTAAAATGTGGTGGATGAGAGCTGTTGGGTCTTTCTGATGGTTCTCAAAAGACTATGTCTGCGTTTTTATGACCAATTAGTGTTTTCTTTGAACTGTTGGGTTTGTGCAGAGTCCTCTTAGTTTTCCTGAATGATTCAACATGCGGCTGAAATCTGAAGACCTTGTAACATTAGTTTCTGTTTCAGAAATGTGGATCTTGTGTCAGTGTGAGGTAGATATACCTGTACCTCAACCTTAAATCTTACTGTGATAATTCCATTTTCCCAGTCTCAGTTTTCCTATGCTGTTTCAAGTTCCTTTGTGATCTGTTTCTGTTACAAGTGACATAAGTTGTGACCTCTCATCTCTTCTGCCCAAGAAGTACAATTTCATTTTACATGACAGTTGTGACAAATGCTACTCTGTTGGTAACAGGCTTTGTGGTCTGGAGTAGTTGCTACCTTCATCTGAGTCTGAAATAATTGAGCATTGTCTTCTAAATGCTCAGCAAGTATGATTTTAGGAGTCCACTAACCATTATAAGAAACAGGAAGGGAAAATACTGCCTAACTAATTAAAAACTTAAAAATCTGAAGCATTTGTTGTGCAGCTGTCTAAGATGTGTTGTCTTTTACAGGAACGCTCATGCTTTAGCAGCCTGGCCTTATTATTTTTTCTCATCTCTTTATAGTAATTGTGTATTTCTGCCTTTTTTTTTTTTCAAGAACAAATAACTGATTTGGTGATCTCTTTGGAAAAAAACCTAGATTCCAGAGGTTTAGTGAGCTTAATCAATCACTGGCAGACTAGAGGTGCTTCTAGAGGCAGTGGTGCAATAGCAAGTACATACTCAGGCTATCTGTTTGCTATATGCAGTATATTCTGAAAAAGGTTAGCCCTGTACTTGTAGAGTGTAGAGACTGAGAACCTGTCATGCTCTTTATTTTTCAGTGAAGGACACTTATTATCCACTTTACACTTTCAAGCTATCTACGCCTTTCTGTAACTTAAAAGTAAAATACTTTAAGTCCCTTTCCTTTCAATGCTAATTAAAATATTTCTCCAACTCCTCCTCTCTCTAAAATAACCCCTGTATTTTGCGGTGATTTCATGTCTGAAACTTCCCTGAATTCCTCATTTCAGAGAGTTGCTTTCTACTTTTTTCCTAGATAGCTTCCTAAGTTAGCAATAGAGATCTATAAAAGATAAAATACATACTATCAATCTGTATTTGGGGGGCATCCTGGTTTTCCTATTCGCATTTCAATATTAATGAAGTAATCAAAGTGCCAACATTAAGTAGGCCAGATGTTAAATGGAAGTTGTTCAAGGTTTGTAGCATTTCTTTCTGCAGCTGTTGAAGGCTAAAATGAGAAAATATTAAAGGATTACGTAGAGCATTATAATACCTGCCCATGTGGCATTCTGGAAGGTACTTAATGTCATGCATAGTATGATTTCATGATTTTGTTTACTGTCATGATTGACAAAAAAAGAACTGTGTGCTCATAATAGACTTCCTTGAGCAATTTGACTTAGCAGTGTATTAGTCTGATTTAAAATTGGAAGGGATAGTGCAAAGGAATAGAGAGCTGCTATTCCCATTGATGTGGCATATGTGAGACTACTACTGTGGTGTTACTATGTCCAGTTGCTATGTTTGAGCTTTAAAAAAGTTGTATATAATCTAAAGACATACCAAAAGGTTGCAAATTATTTTCCTTCTATTTTAGCAGTCTGTTTGGCTTATTGATGATACAGTTTGAGACAACTTGTTTTACAAAGTACTGCAGGAAAAGGAGATTTATTTAATTTTTTAGATAGGAAAAGCTCTTTGTCCAGCAGCTAATACAATACCAGCATGTAACATCCAAACCAAGGCAAATCTAGAATAGCAGGAAGATGTGTATTTTTGATGAAGTAGTTAACCGTTGGAATCAGGGTGGCTATTGCAGAATGTCTCCACACTGAACTGTTTATTTTAAGAGTGGATGTTTCCAAAAGGTTCTCAGCCTTGCTGAGAATTTTGCACTAAATGTAGGAACTTGTTGAACTTTACCTGTATTGTACAGGCAGTGAGATACAGTGGCTTCTTTCATCGTTAAAATGCTTGACTACTGGACTTTGTATGAAATACAGACACAGAAATGTTTAGTTAGACTTCTTGATCTTAGAAGAGCTTCCTCCTCCCCCCTTACAGCTTTTTAAGCTCTGCTGTAGAGGACTGGTTTTCTACCAAATGCAGTACCCACTTCTTCAGTGTCTAATGTTTCTTTTTAGGAAGAGAACGGAGACTATACTTATGTAGAAAGACTAAAAATCCCCCTTGATCATGGGACTCTCTTGATGATGGAAGGAGCTACCCAGGCGGATTGGCAGGTAAGAACTCCCTGATGTTGTTTGTGTGGTTTACTTGCAGTGCAGTTTTCCAAGTATGCCCAAGACACTCCCATAAAGTTATGGGACATTCTGCTTCCAGTGACACAGTTGTTTTCCAGGGCATCAGTACTGCTTTCTGCCTCAGAATTTGAAAGCAACCAAAGAAACAATGGGTTTTCTTTCAAGTGCTAAGTGATGCAATAGGAATCAGCTCAGATTTTCCAGCATTAAAGTTCAGTAATGAAGGTTGCAGCCTGCAGTGGAAAGAGCAAAATCAATAAAGGAAGATGGGATATCAAAGTGTTGTAGCTTAATTTAAGAAGTCTACAGTAATATACAAAGACCTTTTGTTTTCAGTGGCTCTTAGCAGTCAGAACCTGATTTTTTTGCCTTACCTAAATGTTTAGAAATGTGAATAAAAAACCGTCACAGGAAATGAAGGTTTTATTCATTGTTTGATTACCTGTATTTTAAATGCACAAGGTCATGCTTTTTTTTTTCTTGGGTTTTTTTTTTCCCTAATGCCACTTACAGCATCGAGTGCCTAAGGAATATCATTCTAGAGATGCACGGATAAACTTGACCTTTAGGATCATTTATCCAGAATCTGATGGAGTTTGGGAGTGAAGAGGCACTTGGACATCGTTGGGTGTACATCCACAGCAGATCCGGACCCTCAGATTGCCACAGATTTAAAGGAAGCCTTACAGGAACAGAGTTCCATGAAATACATGATGGGGAAAAGAGTTGCTATTATGAAGATCTTTGGCAATCAAAAAGCTGCCTGTGTTACATGGACAGAAATTATATGATGTTACATGGTATTGAATTGCAGGCTTTAAGTTTGTGAAACAACAGTGATTGTTCTTAAAAGAACACAAAGCACGTGAAAGATTTGAGAGGTCCCATCTGGAGCAGAAAGATTTAGTGAGCAGATAGTTTTGCCTCTTGTCTTGACTCTCCTTTACCCTTAAGAAGTGATCTTTGAGGTAATGACAAGATGGGTTTCTTTGATGTAAAGCCATCTCTGTATGTGTATAGCAATGATAAAGCTGCACTTGGTGATGTTCTCAAAGTATTACTCATTTCATCAAGAGGCAGTGCATTGCTGTTTATCTGTAGGTTGCAGAGTCTTTTCCAATTAAGCAATCAGTTTCATAATTTAAACAACTACTTGAATTATACCCGTGCCTCCTAGAACAGAGGGCCAAGGCTCTTTTCTGCCACGCACTCTGTGGTCAGACTTTATCCTGTTTATCCATTTAGAGAAGACAAAGCAAAGGCAAGTGACAAAGAGACCTTGACCATGAGCCTTATCACTCAGGTTGGAGCTGCCCATGGCTTGAGTATTAGCAGTCCTCCATCCCTGCTGGCTTAAAACTGTTACCTCTGTGTCTCAGGCAGGAAAACAGACACAAAGAGATGGGAAAAAATTACTTGCAGAATTTGCTAATAAATTCTTGGGTTATTTTTTGTTTTTAGCACGATTGAGTTGTGGCTTCCATTGATTTCAGGTGGGAGAGAAAATGTCAGCATCTCTAAAAATTAGGCTTGTGCTGCCAGATTTGATACCTAGAAGAATTGGTCCAAGTATTTGGAACTAAATTATTGCAAATCTACACTAAGTAGAGTGTAGTAGCACCAGGCACAATACTCACACTGGTGCTACTGCTCCTAGGTCAGTGCATATTGCATTAAAGAATATTACTTGGAGGGTTATCTCTTGAACCTCTGCTGTTACAGATCAGCAGTCAGCACCTCAGGCCTGATTCTAGGTTGACTTGATGGAATTCTTCAAGTTTGCCTGCATCAGGTACAACTCACCTGGTGGTGGGAAGCAGTGAGCTGGTGACTGCAGTCTGGATGTTAAGTCAGGTGTGCTGCCTACTGATTAAGTTCTCACTGCAGATAGATGGTATCCACCGTACATGATTAAAACATAGGTTTGGTCTGTCTTCACTGTGCCTGAAGTACAATTTAAGCACAGGTAAATACTCCATGCCTTGTAACATGTTAGCTTTGTTAAGCAAATGTACCTCTTTAGGGTAAGAATAAGCTGGTGTTTATAAAATATCTGTCTTTTTTTAGCCAGCATTTGCTGTGGTTTAAATTCTTACTTGATGAGAACAGTCAAGTTATAAATACTCAGTTATGCCTATGTTTTAATGTTATTGATGACCTAAAGGACAGACTGTTGAGCCATTTCAGTCTCTGTGATCTGAAATTGGGCAGAATCATTTTCTAGAATCATTTTCTCTACGATATATTCTACACCATACATTATTCTTCTAAAATGAATGAATGTTATTAGAAAACTTGCTCTGTTATCTAATGATGTCTTCATTTTCATCTCAGTTTGTTCAGAAATATACTTTTGGAGTATATGTAATGTTAATTTCTTGAATTTTAATCTAAGATCTAGGTTCTGTGATGTATCTCCTGGGAACCACTGTTGAAGGAAGCAGACACTTGCTGCTTCCATGTTAACTTTCATTGGGTCACTGGAGCTTTGTGCACATCTCTGTACGTGTGTCCAGGTTTGGCAGTCCTGTCAGAGAGTGTTTTTCCTTAACCAAGGGACAGTGCTAATTTCTCCAGGTATTCTGAGAAGGCAACACTTCAGCCTTTATCAGTTCATACAGGCCACATTTATTTTCACTGTGTTAAGAGCTGTCATGATTGAAGAGAGCATAGGAGATGGGGACAAGTCAGGAACTCTTAACCCCCTCAAACCTCAACCTATGGAAATTGCAACTCATTTGAATTCGATGAATCTATGGCACATAACTGATGGTAGGCCCTGGAGGCTGATGCTGTGGAAGAGCAGTTTTTCACTTCCTTTCTTGGTTTCAGTTTATAATGTTTGCAAATTATAGTTTAGTTTCTTTACTTCCTTTGATTTGGGAGAAGACCAAGTTTTCCTTCCCAACAATAAAATGCTTTACAAGATAAATCCCCCAGAGCTCTGTTCCGTGATACCTTTTTGTTGCTGGCGTCTGCTATGTTCTGCTCTCTCTCATGTGTCAAGTGTGCTGTATCCAAATCTGGTTGACAGTGGGGAGAAGGCATACAGCATCATTCCTCCTGGTGTCCTGAGTGTCCTGGCTGCAAGGGGAACAGTTGGCCTAGAGGTCAGGTTTCTTTGTCAGCTGGGAACTTGTGGGTCCTTCCTTCCTCCCCCCACCTCCTCCCTAAAAAAGTCACCTAGCCAGGTGGTAGCAGATTGCAATATCCTGCCTGCCAGAACAGCAGGAAATGGCTTTGAGCAGAGGAGATTCCAGCCCACATCTCCTCAGGAGGTCTTTCTGCAGGGATGTTTTTCCTGTAGGTAAAAATTTGTTCCTGAATGCTGAGACACTCTTGCAATTTTCAAAATGTATGTGTGCAAAAGAGAGATTTGAGAAGTCTTGAGCCTGGTGGTGTTCCCACATGAAAATTTCTTGTGTACTGTTCAGCAGTTTCTGCTGTTGGAGTCAGGTGCAGAGGGCAGCATATTTAGAATGCTAAGTACTCAGTTAGGTTCCATTCTTTAACTTTAAGATAGGTGGAGGAACCTTTCCCCTAGTAACATGGATTTGAAAACAATATTTCTGAAAATGCCACCCAAGACTTATTTTCCAGTTATAAAGTTTCCTTTCTTCCTTCCCAGGACTGTTTTCGCAGTACAGTATTCTCAGCCAGAAAGTTTTAGAAAAATTATTTAAACTCAGAATACATTAAGTTAAAGTAAAATATATAGTTTATACATATGGAGGATTTGAGGGCAGGGAAGTTGCTTGGGGGTTTTGTTTTTGCTGTTATTACCAGTCTCTGTTCATATGAGAGACTGCAGTGATACTAAGAGCTGCTTTGCCTACAGAGCACCTCTGAATTTTATTTTCCATATTCCTTGTATTCCTGTGTCTCACTAACTACCTTTTGGAGCCTTTTCCTCTCCCTTTCATTGTCATTTGTTCCTATTTAGTTACATCTCATATGGTCCCTGCTGCAGGTGTGATTATTTTTTTATGTAGAGGATATAAACTGTGAGTTCACTCTTTTCCTGTTTCTTAGAAACATAGAATGTTTTGGGTTGGAAGGGGCCTTAAAGATTTCAGCAAAGTACGTGTGTCTCTTCCAAGAAAAGCTCAAAAACTGCATTCCTTTGAACTGTTCATTGTCTGTGGCTTTCAAGCAGAGGGGAGTCTACTAGTAACCCCAGTTAAGATTCCCTTTTCCAAAACAGCCATGACCTTTTCCAAAATGACCCTAGGAATTGATGGTAAGGAGAGGATGAATGGAAGCTGTCTTTGGTAAGGATGGATGGTGGCCTGCCTCCATGAGGGACCATGCAGGATGGAACTGTTCTGAAAAAACCCACAACTGGTTCCAGCACAAACTCTTGATGAGGTTGGAGTGTATCTGACTGAATACTGGACTGTTGGGCCACACTGGGTTGATCTGAGTACACACCATTTAAAATCAATAACTAAGTTCTGTCATCTCTCTGCCCCGTGTTCCCTTTTTTTTTTTTTTTTTTTGGTGAAAAGAACTGTAAGATTTTCAGTTTTGATTGACTTTAAAGTTGCAGATAGTTTTATTCCTTCTGTGTCAGATTAATTTTCCACTTGTATATTTTCCACTTGTCATGTTGGGCTTAGTATAGCTACATGTAGTAATATAAAGCTAGAATAGTGATGTGGAAGGAGACAGGGTGCCAGGAAGGGGTTAAGAAATCAGAATTTTCATACAGTAGTATTGGCAAAGTAGAGAGGACTGTTCTACTAGGGTTTGGGATAGAAGAATGTACGTATGATGGCTGCTGCAAATCTGTAACGCCTCCTCCTCAAGTGCTGCTACTATTGCCATAGCTAAAAGGCATTTAACACCCACTTTGCCTTTTCTGGTCATAAACCTTTTCAGAGTGGATATGAAAGCTGCCTCACTATGTTTTGTTTTCAAGGTGCTTCTTTTCCATCCTTGAGGTTTCCATAGCAACCTGGAACATTTGTTTAAGTTGGAGCTCCCTGGCCTGTCCTCCCTGTGCGTAACTTCTGCTGAGATCTTG
Organism: Corapipo altera; assembly: GCF_003945725.1. Lineage (NCBI taxonomy): Eukaryota > Metazoa > Chordata > Aves > Passeriformes > Pipridae > Corapipo > Corapipo altera. The sequence goes on along the minus strand of NW_020884885.1, from coordinate 11,491,632 downwards.
CAGGTATCATCTCTTCTTGACACACCTGAGAGTGACTGGTGGGGGTTACAGAGGGGCTCAGCAGCAGTTGGCCATGAGAGTGTTTTCTCCCCTGTTGCCCTATTTAATTTACCTCATTCTTCTTCTGTGTGGCATTCAGTACAGCTTTGTGGAGTGATTACAAACTCCCTTGAAGTTGCCAGGTCTTTGGTGGCTCATGCTGGAGAGGCACATCTTGGGGGAGCTAGGAGGCCTTGTTTGAAGTAAAGAAAGTAAGAACTGTATTGAAGAATTTTAATCAGAATGTGGAGCAAGGAGGTCTGTTCCATGGCCCCCGTTGTTTAATTTAGATTTCACAGCAGAAACAAAAACTTTGTTCTGTACACACAGGAGGTTTTGCTGGCTGAGCAAGACTCAGAGCAGAGTCTTCAAGTCACAGGGGATCATCCTGACAGACAGTGCTCATTGGATCCAGCATGATGCTCAACCAAAAGTTGTTTCTGACTATAGCTGTGTGTGCAGCTGCTTTGCTGGTCACAGAGGGTGATTTTTATTCTGTTGCTCTAGTCCCATGGTGGAGACATCACATAGGTCCACACTGAAGAGTGGGTTGGTTATAGCTGATCTCTGAGCTGCCAGTGCCCTCCTCAGCTCCTGGGCACATGTTTCCAGCAATGCCTATGTGCCAAGGTAGGCTGCCATGCAACCTGCAGTGGCTGACCTGGAGAAGTAAGCTGCCAGAGCATGATCCCTTATAGCAGAAAAGAGCAGAAAACAGGCTACTTGGAGGAACTCACAGGCTAAAAGGAGCCGTGATGTTAGGTGGGATGGGATTTGTAGCTGTGACTTATCACTGGCCATTGGGTCCACATCATCATTAGGGAAGGCTGCAGGAAGGCTTCTTGCCCTGAAGAGCTTCTGATGCAGAGAGCAGAAGATAAAGCAGGAGTGAGCAGAGACATGATTTGCCAGGGGGTGTACTGGCCTAGATACATGACCCACAGTCCCAGCCTGGTGCTGGGTTTGTTAGGCTGCAGAATTTATGTGGTTCCCAGTTCTTTCTCCCACGTCTTGCTTTCTGGAGGCAGGTCCATGCTGGATTTCTGCACTGTGTCAAGGAAAAGACAGCCTGGCTGACCGGCACGTCATGCCTTTAGCTTGAGTTATCTGGGGGGGCTTGGAAAGGAGGGGCCACAAGATGCAGACTGCTCAATTTTTTGGAAGAAGCAAGGGCTAGTAGTGCAAGAGGGATTTAAAGTTGCCTGGTGGTGTTTTCTGTTGGGAAGCAGTGAATGGCTGCAGGCTGAGCATGACCAGGATGCAGCGCTGGTACCCACTCAACCCTCCCCTGCTCAGGGGAGGGGAGGCAGCAGGCACATCAGTAGGGCAGCGTCTGAGAAACTGTACCTTTGCCAATATCTGTGGTTTCCCAGCGTCGATGAAGCCATCACAACTCATAGCAGAGAAGAGATTGCTACCCTGGAACAGGCTGACAAGCCAGCCTGAAGAAATCCTTCCAGGCCTCAGAGCAAGGAGAGCGATGGAGTGAGGGAGTGCAGGTTGGATGCAGAACGTGGCAACTTGGTCCTGCAGCAGCCTGGGCATTGGCTGCTTCTCTGTAACTTCCCTATATTTTGAACTGATCATTTTTTCCTTTGGTGACCTCACCAGTTATCTCCTGGCTTCACTTCCCTTACAGAGACTAAAATGGCTCTATTTTACATTAGAAAAGCTGCTTCCTAGTGTTAAACAGAGCATTCCTCACCTTTGGGCACTATGGGCTTTCATCTGACAGGGATGAGGTTATGTTTTTTTTCTTTCTGCCTGTCAGCAGTAGCACCACTCTGGCTCCCCTCTGCAAGGCAAGGCTTCAGTTGCTGAACCATCACTCAGCAATTTACTACTGTGGTTGTTGGAATTTTTGTCCAAAGTCGCCAAAAGGTTTAGAGACTGAGTAAAAAAAGTCTCCAGGATTAGGTTACTTGAAGTCTGATAGTTCAGTTGTCAAGAAACTTCTGTTTTAATCTCTAGACTTTAATTGATTTCTTTCTTGATTGCTTACAAATAGGCTTAAAAAGAGAGGAAAAAATTAAATTTATTCTGCTGAAATATGTTGGTGCTCTGCAGTGATTTTAGTTGCAGAAGAAAATGGAAGATAAAATCCATCAGAAGCGCTAAGATCTGATTTATGGTACTGACTTAAGATTTTTAGTCTTGACTCATGTAGGGAAGATTTTCCTTTTGCCCAGCCTCCAAAGCATCTAGAGCCTATGTGACCATGATCTCTGCTGGTCAGGCCTCCCCTGCTAGTTTTGAGATGTGTGATCAGTTTTGTCCAAATCTGAGAGAGGATGGGAAGTCTCAGAAATAATTCAATTTCTTCAGCTCTTGCAAAACTCAGCAGTTGGGTACAGAAGAGAAACCAAGACAAGCAGTCTGTGCTCTGACAGGTGTGGGTTAGGCTGAGGATCCCTGGCAAGGAGTGGGAGAGTCCTCCTCTCTTTGCTGTCTTGCTGGTGGTATTTCTCCTCCTTTAGCTGACGCACTGCCCAGGAGGCAGCACAGCATGCCTGGCCGTCAGCAGCGTCCCAGCCACCAGCTGGAGTGTGGACCATGTGGAAGGTTGGAAACTCTGAGGGTTCATCAGCAATGTTCTCCCCTGCACACAAAAAGGGTTTTTATTTTTTCTAAACTTCTTAAATAATTTTGTGGGACAACACATTTCTTCCAGATTTTGAACTTGGGACAGAAAGTACTGGACTAGAAACACTTATTTCTGCGCTGCTTAATGGATAGTATCACAGTAGCAGCTAGACACGGTAATACATCAACAGTCAAAGAAGGTTAGAGGTTAATTTTACTCCAAGTGGCAGCAGCTTTAACCAGCAGAAATATTGAAAGCAGTTAGTCACCTAATTTGTTTAAAGTATAGTTTCATTCTTTGAAGAGCTGAGTTTTCTGCAATCACTCGTCTCCAGTTGTCTGAACTGCACTTTTATCTTGTATCCTTGTAGCACCCTGTCCTGATACATTAGTAACAGTGCTGGGAAAAGCTACCATCCCTTCTGATACCTGTCGGGCCAAACAAGGGAAATTTAATGTAGCAATTTTGGTCGGGGAATACTTTGCAGCTCTCTTTCGAAACAAAGAGTTTTGTTACTACATTTCCTGTTAGTGGTGTAGTGACAGCCAAATGCTGATAACTTGTGAGGTGCTACTGAAACACACTGACTTTTCACTTCAGCTATCACTTTACAATTAAAACAGTTCTGTATAGAGAATAAAATAATACATTTCTGTGAGAAGCATTAATACATTCAAACATTTTAGTTAGTATTTTGTCTGAATGGCATTGGGCAGAAGCTTTATGGGATTTATTGTAGCTTGTAAAAAGTCAGGCAAGACTGAAACTGAGATATTTGAGGGGGTAGGAGCTTTGAATACGCATACTTTGTATTAACTGTGTTGTATCATGAGCTTTTCACAAGTACTGACGAGTGTTTGTCACAACCTACAGTCGTAGTATGGGTATGTCCTCATCTTTCAGTGCTGGCTGCTGAGCCAGAAGGAAATGGTCCCACTCCCGGATCTGGTCACAGGTGAGTTCCCAGCTGGTGAGAAGCACTGTCAAGGATGGGGAACACCATGGTGTCCCTGTGCAAGGAAGCATTGTGAGCTGGTGGGTCTGGGTCTGCTAAAATTGTAGTGGCTGGAACTGAGGAAGAGGGAACAGGAAACACAGCAGAGACAGGGAAGAGGAGGAGCTGGGCTTCAAGGATGGGCTGAGGAGGATCATGCCATGAAGGTATCTGTAAAGAGAAAAAGTTGGGAATCAATAACCTGGCTGAATTTCCTACTCATTACTTTAGGCTAATTTGGAAAGAAATTTTTTAGCTAAAATGGCCAAGGTGCATATAAAAATTAGACATATAAAAAAAGAGTAGAACCTTTTAAAATGTTATTTTGTCCAGAGATATATCTTGAAACTTCAATAAGTGGCAAGATGATACCATTTCTGTGTCAGACTGCCTAGGGAGATGAAAAAATCCTTCCATGCACCTGTAGTTCATGCATTAAAACATCCAGTTTGAAACATCCCTCAGAGAACTTGCCCATCCTAGCAAATTCCTGGTACACTGGGAAGAGCTTTTACGTGGAAGTAGCTTTAGTAGAAATAATTTTTCACAAGCTGCCTGTAAAGATCCCAGCAGGGACCTGAGTCTCCTGCTGCCACTCACGGGTGCCTTGCTGAATGTATCTGCTCTCCAAGATACGGTAAGTGCTGTCAGGGAGTTTTCTCACCCCTTATTACCTGAGGCTTCCCCCTCATCCCATGCTGCAGGGCACAAAAACCATGGTGCTCTGGGTGTGAAGGAGAGCCCTGGCCTGCAGGAGGCTGGAAGCAGAATGTGCTGCAGAACAAGCCAAATCTTGTCTTGCCTACGGAAATTTCCAATCCTGCAGCTGAGGCCCTGCCAACGCCTGCCTGCTGCAGAGGGGAGACAGGCTTATTCCTCACCTATGCTACTGGCTGCAGGGCTCCCCACGGCTGCCCCCAAATGCTGCCAGGCAGGATGGCTCTCTACATAGCCCAGGGAATGCAAGGTACAATTTCAAGTTTAAATCAAATGTGCATGTGTGCATGCAGAGAAAGAGACAGGAAGACTCACCTTCTGTTTTTAGAGGTAGTTTGTATTGGCTACCTGTTTATTTGGTGTGTCCTTTCCAGTTTGTAAGCCAATATTTGTTAGACTGCAGTTATCTGAATGTTTTTATTACTATTTTAAAAATGGTTGTTTCAGGGTGTGAAATGTAGTAGAGAGGGAACAGCAACTCCTTCCTGTGTCCTGACGGAAATGACTTCAACGAGTAGGACGTTGAGTGGAGATGTGCACAGCAAGGTGTGATGGCACAGCAGCATGGATGGAAATGCCACCTGCCAGGACAGCAAGAGGCAGCTTTTACTCTCAAGTGTGTTTTGAGGATATTTGAAGCCTGTGTGTTGGGGATGGACTAAAGCATCCTGCTGGGAAGCAGCTTATGCTACTGGCTCTCAAGGGGCCCCATCAACTCTGATAGCAGGATCTTGGGACACAAACTGTGGTTTACCCAGCTACAGGTGGTTATCTCCCTCCATCCTCTTTTTAATCTTTCCTTTCCCTTCTATGGCATTCAATCTGATAGCCAGCAAGAGGAATAATAATTAATAGGCTGTGTGTGTTTTCTATCATCACATTGTTAAATGAACAAACAGATGACAAACTAATTTCATAGTGCTGTTTCAGCAGTGTTACTTGTTTCTTCTCCTGTCAAACTGGAGTTCGAACTTCACAAGGCCCCAAACACACATTTGAAGTGTTCTTAGCTGTGAGTAAAGATTCCCTCCAGCCCCTGTGCAGTGTGCTGGTGTACAAAGTGACTTCAACACTGTACTATGCAGGATCTGATGATCCATGTGGCAGAGAGTGTCTGTAATCTATACCATGCGGTCACATTTCAATACTGGGAGCCACTGAGATTAAAGTCATGATTTAAACCACTGGAGTAAATATAGTTTTTACATTAGCGTGTTGCAGATCTAACTTGGGGGATTATGTCACAGGATATTTTTTCTGAATTGTCTCAAATAAAATCTTCAAGGCCTCCCGGTTATTACCATGGTGATCTTGCTCCAACTCAGCACTGAAATTTCCCAGAGCATTTTATAATCATATTTGTGAGGGATTAAATGTTTGCTCTACTTGAGTTTGCCTTCATACTGAACTTTCTGCAGGAAACCAGACAGGCAGTTGGGACTGGGGACACGTGTTGAATTTCAGATATCAAGTCAACCAGCCTTTTTTCGGCTGAACTTTGGATCCTTTTGGGCTGCAGCAGATTAAATTTACCTTGCTTCAAATGAATGTGAGATGCTTTTCTGACAGAACAAGGCTCCTGTGTCATCCCATTTCTACAGGATAGATGTGCTCAGCCCCAGAAGGCCTCCAAACTAGTCATCAGGCTTGTCTTCTTGGAGAGCTGTACTGAGGAAACAGTTTGGCCCTCACCGTGCTGCAGAATCAAGTTGTGAGGAATTAAAGCAGTTATAAATGGAGCTCTTTGAGAGAAAGTTATTGTATGGCAGCAGGGCTGTATGGGCTAAATTTAGCCATTAAAATCAACAGCAAAACCCCAGCCTTCTGCAAGCTGGAATGATTCAATTTGACCAAAAAGAAAATTATTCCCTTATTAAGCTAATTGTATCTCCCAACAAAAAGGCTTCAAACTGAACCTGACCCTAAAGCTGCCTTGGGGAGCCAGGAAGCCAAGAGATTGCAGCCAGGTATTCCATAAAGCCAAGTCTCTTAATGTTTCTTTTACACTGGCAAGGGGCAAAGCAGCCAGCCTTCTGGAAACACGCTAGTGAGTGCTTCTGCTCTCTTCTCTCCTTAAACTGTATTCTTGTTTCATTTTATCCCATTTGAGACAGGACTGTAATTTACAGGGATTTGTTTCCAGTGCCAAATGTTTCCCAAAACATTGCCACTGCTAAGGCAGTTTGAAAAGAGGAAGGACCAGTCCCAAGCCTTACCCAAAGACAACGTTGAGACTTTCTGATGGTGAGCTCACAAAAATAAGGCCATTTTTGTGTGCTTGACTATGGCACAGAATGTGTATGCTGTCTGTAATCTTTTGGGGTTTTTTCAGAGCATTTGTCTTTCTTGGCACAAACAACGTATTTTATGGCAAAACGCAACAAACTCGCACTGTCTGCAGCTTGGTCATAGGACCCAGGGCTGCTGGAGTAAGTGTGTGTAGATCCCTCTGTGGGCTAACTGGTACTGGCAATGCCCCGAGTACCTCCACGCTGCGGTGCTGTGGTGTGTGTGCAACTGAACACTGACTGACTGCTCGGCAAACCCCAGGGCCCTGAGTGTGTTGTCCTTGTCCCCTTGGCAGCACAGACCAGGATTTCTGATAACATTGCTAAGCCTCTACTTCCTTCCTAGTTCCTAACCAAGCTTCAAAAATATCCTCGAGTGGGTGAAGCTATCCTGGAGAATGTTTTTATGGGAATAGTCTAACATTAGCCCTAAAGAGGGGACAGACTTACCATTTCAGGCTCTTCTTCCTTCATACTTTTCTACTCTGCTTCCCTCCGGGTCCTTTCCTATTCCCATCAAATATTTTTCTTACGTTGTTGGGTTTTTCCATCACTGAGAGTCCTTGGCACACACAGCTTTAGAGTGTGGTTCCAGCCGTCACTAATTTACAAGCCTTTGTTTCAGTTCAGTAATACTTGCATGCCGTTTTCTGTCTGAGAATCTGACTGTGCATCCTATTGAAGAAGAGAGCCCACAGGGGAATGGAAAATGTTAAGATCCCTTCTAAAAGGAAAAAAATGGAGTCACACTGGAGCAGGTGTTTAAGCTATGTTAGAGGTGGCAGAATTGGGAACAAGATCCCAGAGTCCTGCTTAACTCTCAGCAGCTGCTGTGTCTTACCTGGGACCATCCTGTGTGATCTCTGTAGTTTAGATCTGGGTCACTGTACCATTAGGGTATTCAGATTTGGGCTTGACTTGGGGGTTCCTTTAACCATGGGTACGTTATTCTGACGTTGGTGATCAGCTGAAAGCTGATGTGATGAGTCTGTTGGTACTCTTTCACAGCCATAGAAATCATGGTATTGATTAAAAACAGAACAAAACAGCTGCGAGGTGAGACGCAGAAAGCTGAACTACTGCCTTGGATGTCCGGGACCCAGCTGAAGCTCCACTGGGCGTCGCGAGGCAGGAGAGGGATACCCTGGGGAGAGGGGTCCGGAGCAGGCAGCGGCGCCCGGGGGAGAGGAGAGAGCGTAGCCTCGGGCAGAGGAGGGAATGGGAAGGAGAGATAGGATGGAGCGCGAAGGCTCCTCCGGCGGCTCCCCGCTTCCAGGGGACGCGGCGGGCGGGGGCGGCGGCGCGGGAACAGCGGTGCGGGGACACGTCAGGCAGGAGGGAGCGCCGGGCTGGCCGCGAGTGGGCTCCGCTGCCGTCTGGGCGTGCTGCCGTGTGAGCATGCTACTGTCTGAGCATGCTCCCGCGGGGCACCGCCGGCTATATAACATTGCCGAGTCCCGGCGGCAGCGGCAGCGGCTCCGCTGAGGCACCCGGGGAACATCGCACTGCGCCTCTGCATCGCCCCGCACCGCGCCTCTTGGCATCTTTCGCTCCGCACCGGACGGCACTGCACCGCGCATCTCGGCACCGCGCATCTCGGCACCGCGCATCTCGGCACCGCGCTCCGCTCCGCACCGCACTCCGTATCTTACTGCACCGCACTCCGCTGCCCACCGCGTCTCTCCGGACAGCCCTGCTCCGCGCGGTACCTCACCGCTCCGCGGGGCCCGTCCCTGCCCGGCCGCCGCTGCCCACCGGAGCCCCGGCGCCCGGCACGGCCGAGGCAGCGAGCCCCGCTCCGCCGGCCCCGGCCCCCGCGGCGGGCGCTCCCGCGGGCGGCAGGATGGCCGCGAAGCCGGTCGAGCTGATGGGCATCTGCTCCAGCTACCAGGCAGTGATGCCCCACTTCGTGTGCGTGGCCGAGGAGTTCCCGCCGCCCGCCCGCCCCGCCAGGGCCCCCAGGGGCAAACTGCGGCGGCCGCGGCAGTCGCGCTTCAAGACGCAGCCGGTGACTTTCGACGAGATCCAGGAGGTCGAGGAGGAGGGGGTGTCCCCTATGGAGGAGGAGAAGGCCAAGAAGTCTTTCCTGCAGTCGCTGGAGTGTCTGCGGCGGAGCACCCAGAACCTCAGTATCCAGCGGGACCGCCTGGGCAGCTGCCGCCTCCGCAACAGCCTCGACTCCAGCGACTCCGACTCGGCCCTCTGAGGGCAGCGGGGGCCGGCGGGACCCCGCCTGGCTCGGTGGGAGCTGGCGGGACGCGGCCGGCGGCGGCGGCACGGACTGGGCTGCAGGGAGCTGCCCCGCCGCAGGCCCAAGAGCGCCCGAAGCGGGCGGCCGCGTTGGGATGTTTTCTAAGAAAGCGCTTGTACCTTCGTTTCTATTTGATTGTATGAAACTCTCTATTTAAAAGACAAAAAAAAAAAATCTTTTCTATTCGTTAGAAGAAATTAGCTGTTTTAGATGCATTGAGCTGCTGGACTTTATATTTATTTTTGCATTTAAACTGTTGACTGCATTAATTTAATATGTTTCTACCTGAATGTCTGTTATCATTTCCATAAAAGAGTAATAAAATCCGATATATTTGCACAGTACTTATCGGGCTGTCCTTGTTTGGGTGATCCAGCTGTCCTCGTTCAGCTACCTTTCCCCTTTGTAGGCTAAAGGGATTTAAATGCTGTCGATAGCTAGTAGGGAATCATCAGTGCTTTCCTCGGGGATGCTGCTCAGAGTGGTTTTACAGTCTGTACTGTCAGGTATAAGCTGCTGAGACAAAAATCAAGTTAGATGGATTTTAGAGAACTTTTTTTCTTCCTTGAGATCTTTGTGTTAACCTGAATTGATGGTTAAGGAGTGTTTGTAACTGGTTGTGTCTGAGAACCTTAATGCAACTGGGCAAGCCTCCTGCATTCACAGAAGTGCATATATACCTTCTGTTCTCATCCAAGTTGTTTTTGTCTCTTCTCCCCTTCCCCTTCTGAATTATTTAGTGCTGCAGGTTTAGTAATTGGGTAGAATGTGATTTTGTTTACTAGAGCAAGCAGTACTATGTGGTCATGCTTCTCTTGGAATTAAAAAGCATAGGGATTTTCATTTGTTATAGGACTGAAGTTTCTGTGAGGCTTCTGCGTGTGTGTGTGTGTGTGTGCAGGTGCATGTAAGATTTTCTCTGTCTATGGCGTACGTGCTGAGGAGCATCTGAAGCTCTCTGCAGAATGAAAAGCAGATTCCTGGCCTGAAAATATTCTCACTGTATTTTTTCCATTCTCTTGAAATATTCTTGTGCTAATAGTGTGATCCCATGGGAGCATCTTCCTGCAGGGCAAGCCTCTGGCAGTTAGCAGGTATTAGATGATACTGAGCTGTAGCCTCTAACTAATATTTCTCTGGTATGATTTTCTGGGGAGTTACATCTTTTATGTCCTGACTTGAAGCGCAATCATACTGATCAAAAGAGAGAGGTAAGGGCTGGAGCAGAGAGAAGAAGATGGACATGGTACAGGAGAACTGGATGCCTAGTTAGGACTGCAACCACAGAGTTGTACCCTCTGGGCACTGAAGAAAGCAGATGACCTGAGCAAGGAACCCGGTGGTGGCTGCCAGCTCTGGCACAACTGAAACCTGTCTCTCTCTAGTTTAAAGCTGAAAAAAATCAGAGGGCATGGGGGTGGCTTGGTTTTGAACAAGTCCTTCACCAACTACAGGAAGAATTTTACAGCTCCCTTGCAGTAGGAGAGCCATCTGACCTCCAGCACCAGGGGAGGGTTGTGCATGGAATTCAGCAGGTAAGGAAACAGATCTGGACTCTGACTCAACCTCCTTGTAAAAAAAGCACTATATTACCCTATCTGTCTTCCTGTATGCAGTCTGTGAAACAGCTTGTCTCGCTTTGCCGTTAGACTGTGATGATTGCTTTCTCCGTAGATGCAGTACATATATACACAATATCTATGCACAAAGCAAAGCAACTTGACCTCCAGAACAGCTTTCAGTCAGACAGGCAAACTGGAATCAGTAAGACATAATCAATTACCAACAGCTGGGCTTATTTTCCTCAACAAATTCCCAATGTTGTTACAATTTTGGGAGTTTTGGGTTTGTGAAAGGGTTTGCAACATCTTTGGGAACATTTAGCCATGCTCCCAAAAGGTTGCATAATGTATGCAGTGAGCTAATGAGCTCTATAAGATTTCCAGAGGTGGTATAGCGTCTTTTCCATACTGCAGGTTTTAGGCTACTTTTCAATCTCCTTTTGCTTTCACCTCTGGTACAAATCCCTGTGACACACAAAGTGTGTCGTAGCTTCAAGAGGCTGTGAGTGCATGATCCTTGGCCACGCTCATCGTTTCTGTTCAGCATCTGGGATTACTAGCCCTTCCCATCCCTGCTTCATCCTGCAGCTGTGGTACCATCACACAGGAGGCACAGGAGGCTGTGCTGCACCAGCCAGCAGTGGAGCATTGGACGCTCGCTTCCTGGAAGGGGGAAAATACCCCTGCTTCAAGAGACAAATGTGGGTGTTAACACAGAGGACAAAGAGGATTTGAGAATTTTTTGTAGCATAATCTTTGGAGAAAATGGCATATTCCAGTCATTAGGCTGAATAAATAAATTTCTCTTCAACTGTTCTTTGTTAACATTTTTCTTCTCCATCTCGGAGTGAATAACATGGGAGATGCCAGTGCTAAATATAGGCTAGTGTTTATCTTCCAAACAGTTACAATCAAGGCAAAAGGGTGAAAAGCCAGGGTGATTTAGCTCTGTCCTGGATAGGCCTTCCTGAATACAACTGGAAAAATAAACCTCCCTTCCAGTCTTCCTGTGCTGCTAATTTTGAAGGTTTCTCTTGCAGTGTTTTTTAGTGTCATGACTATCATGACTATCTGTCCTGTAAGGATTTCAGGAAGACCTGTTAATTTCCCTTTAGTGAGGGTAATGAGGGTTCTGAGTCTATCACCCACTCCCTAGGCTTGAGATGTGGGTTATACATTTCCCTTCATCAATTCACAGCCTAAAAGCATCCAACAGATGCCACTTACAGTGATGCTCAGCATGGCAGTGAGTAGGCACAAGCATTCCATGTCTGCACAGGAAGGAGCTGGGAGCCAATCGCTCATGGTGCAGCAGGAGGTGTCTCAGGGCAGAGGGGAGACTGAGCATCCCAGGGGTTTCTTCAGCACTATTTTTCCAAGTTACAGGAAATTACACAGCAAATTTGTCTTTAATGGGACTGTCTTTTATTCTTGTATCACTTCATGTGTAAATCATTCTGTCCTCTGTGGCAGGAGGATCATCCAGTCAGTAAAAGCTTGAATTTGAAAGCAATTTTTTTACTCTCTTTCTGTTTTGTGTCCAGTCCCCTTCAAGCCTGTCAGCATTTCTCCCCTGTGCTTGTGTTGAAATGCTGTGTTAGTGTAAAGCTGATCATGCTGGCGTGGTGGATCTGTACCTCTGCACCTTACTTGGCCTGACCAGTGCAGAGGGGATCTGAACAGTGTAGTATTGTTGCTCTACTGGCATCAGGGAAAAAAAATGCTTTTTGTACCTCTTATAGACAAGGTTTTTCTGCTCTTTTTGAAAACATTTTAGCTAAATTTAACTCAGTGATTCATGGAGGATTTCTGGGTGCAATTTAGTGTCCACTTCAAGAGGCTGAGAACAGTCTTCTTTCCTAACTGTGTGTGCCCCATTTCTGCTCTTGGATAACTTCTCTTACCCCTGAGTTTCCAGGGATCCACTGGGGACACTTTGGAGTGGAGCTGTTATCAGGAACAAATATGACAAGGTGCTTGCAATTCCTGCAAGTGTCTGTGCTGGGATACTGAAAATGCATTTGCTTTAGGAGCTGGTTAATGATATCTCCTGACCTTTACCTGTGCTGTGGGTCTGATTCTGCAGCAGCACAGAGGACGGACTGTGGGACACTGCTGTGGGTAAGAAGCACCACACAACTGTTGTTACCTAACCTCCTAAGTGACAGCAGACCCATGGGACAAAACACAAACTCAGGCATCTATTTAATTGTCAGGCTGACAGCGAACAAATTGCAGTGTAAAAGGGACTGATGGGTGAGCTCCAGCAAATCTGATTGCTGTGGTTTCTCAAACGTCAGCAGTGCCAGCCATTTGCTGGCTGCTCTCCATGAGGTTGTGGCTCCCTGGCACTGTTCATAAACCTCAGCCTCCATGGATCCCGGTCTTACGTGCAGGCTTTTGAGACACCACCAGGGAGATCAGCATGGTTCTCCAGGCTGCGTCTAGGCTTGTTTAAACCTCAGCTCCCATGGCATGGCTCAACCTGAGCTGTCTTTTTTACATGGGACTTGCATTTCTGTGGGGGAAAAAACCTTGGGGAGATGCAAATAGTCTGAAATTCCTGTGCAGAGCTCAGACTGGCAGTGCAGTGATGGTGCCCCGGATTTGCGGTTTGACTTTTCGCAGCCATCTTAAATAGAGCCTGCAAGCTGTGTACAGTGCTTCAGCAAGGCTGGCTCCTAACTGTAGGGGTATTTTTTGTGCTGTAAAGATGCAAGATTACATCCTGAGCAGAAAATAATCAGGTGTCCAGTAATAACACAAACAAGAGTATCTCCCCTTCTCCTGAAGTAGGAGGCCATTGTGCAGTACAGGGAGGTCACTATCTCAACCCTCCAGGCTTTATCAACAAGTAGTACATGATCTTTTACTTCCCCTTGAGTAGCCACCTGAAGTCAGGTGACTGAATTTGGAGGACTTAATTAATTGTGGGAAGGAATTAATTTCCAAACGGCATCTTACCACATGTATGCACGTATGTGTCCCTGTGCCTGGTCTGTCTAGTCTAGAGTGAGTGCTGCTAACAGCAGAGCAGCCCAACCCTTGACTGTAGAACAAAGCACCTCCAGATATTTAATTGACAGTGCAATTACTTTAGCTGGTACCAGGGGAGAAGGAAATACTTCCTGCAAAGCCAATAACTGTGGAGTCAGAGTCATGTAATGGTGTCTCATGCCAGAGCATCAGCTTTGGGGCTATTAGATGTGTGAACTTAGTAATTATGCATTTATGACTCCTGCATTGGCAAATGCCATGCTATGTTATAAATAGCTTAGGGACAGATCCTGATTTTGGCTGCACTGGTGTCAGATTGGCTTTGGTCCAGTTGTAGTCTGGAGCTGATCTGGATTTGCCCCTTGTGCATTCATACAATTTGCTGATGTTGCTGAGCATGTTTCTGGACTGGCTTGAAATGTTCAAGACACTTCCTCCCTGCTGCATCATGCCCAGAATACTCTGAAGCATCACACAACCTTACACAACTTCAACCATCCTTGTGCTTTGGAAGTAGAGTGGATGATATATGTCCACTTGGCTGGGACATCTATTCCCTGCTCCCAGATGAAGCAGGAGCCAGCAGCAATGATGGGAAGAGGCTGGGGTGACTGGAGCAAGAGGGGAGGGAGCTTTCCTCTGTCTCTTCTGTGAGTCCATACTAATGTGAGACTGTAGAAGACTTTCTTCAAAACCAAACCAAGATTCACCTGGATCCAATTTCAAACAAAACAAGATCTACCACAATAATTTATGACTCTGCCTTGAACAGAGCTTCTCAATTTGGAATTGCTTGCATTGAAGAGGTTGAAGTTATTTACTAGGAACTTGTGAAAGGGAAGTTTTCTTTGTTGGAATGATTTAAAACACTGTTGTTGTAAAAGTGTTTTATTGGTGTTGGTTTTTTTTTCTTTTTTTTTTTTTTTTTCACTTCATGTGAAGAAAATGACCTTTCTTGGGCAGAAGAGAAGGTGACTGGTGAGGAGGGAGAGAGGGAGGGAGGCAACACAGTTTGCTTGTGAAACAGCTCTTGGCTAATACAAAACCATGTGAAGGTTGTTTATGTGCCTGTTACTTTTAATCTTGGGTTCTTGCAAGTGAGTGTTTTCCTTTTGAGAAGTATTCGGAGGTCCTGACCATGATGCTTAAAGATCCACATCAGTCTCTTTTTACAACAACCTCTATTGTCTGAGGGAGCTTTCATTCTGATGCCTTGAATATTTCAGGGGAAGTTCAGCAAGTTAACATGGTTTTTCCACTGTTTCTTATGTAAAAGCAAACAGCAGAAAAACAGCATCAGAAACATAGGTTATCAGTCATGCTTACTGTTAAACATTTGCTGTTAAGTGGAGTTGGATGCATTTCAGCTGTACATGACTGGCATTTGTTGCTTAGGAATGTATGCTCCAAGGTTCTCTGTGTTTTGGAGGCAGGTTGGATGGCTGAGTTTTGAAGGAGTGGAAAGACAAAGAAGTGTGGAAACCTGTAGAACACAGCTCTGTCGCTTTGCAGAGAGGCAGTTAAAGGAGATTTCTTTTGGAATGGAGCTGCTGGAGCAGAACAAAATGATGTGGGGGGAGGGGAGCGGAGGGAAGGGAAGGGAAGGGAAAGGAAAAATACTCAACCTCAGAGCAAAATTGGATGTAGCCTTCCTGCCTAAAATGGCAAATGAACCTGTTTTTAATCAACTTCCATTAGGAGTACTCCACAGTTAATGCACTCTTGGGATCCAATGAAATGAACTGAAGAATGAAGTTTTGCCTGCTTTTTCAACGTTTGAAGCATATTGACAATTTTATGTGACCTTTTTGTTTGGTTTTTTGTCCCTAAAATAAATATGGGAGTTACCAAGTTATCAACCAACTCCTCCTTTTCCCAGAAAATAAAACCAAAATAACCAATCCACTAGTTTTATGAGTTTAGTTATTAATTTTATGAATATGTCTACATATGTGTTTACTGCTGGATACAGTGTCCCTATGTATGTTTACCATAAAGTTGAAGCAAATAAATAGGCAAAACAGGAAAGGGGGCAGGATCACTGAGATTTCTGCTTAGTTTTAAACACAAAGGCACTCCATGTCTCAGAATAAGGGTGCTGGCAGCTGGGCCTCACAGGGTTTACTGCTTGTTTGGGGACAGAATATGGTCTTGTGTTCTCAGGGAGAGATGGAGAATTAGGGGAGAGAGTGCTGTTCCCGATCCTGCTGATGATGTGCTGCCTGATCCTTAGCAAGCTGCTTCTCTCTGGACCTCAGTTTCCCTGTAGAAAGACTGGGAATTGATGAGGCTCAGTTTGTTAATCCATGCAGATGGACATCTTTTGGCTTGCAGCCCTGGGAAATATGTTTGATTGGCAAATGGAAAGGACCTGGATTTATTCAGAGGACAAATGCCCAGCAATATGATGTCATGGTTTAAAAAATCACGGCTATGTGGTAAGATCACCTGTACCAGAGAGGAGGCTTTGCTTTGCTGAAGAGCATGGCACAGAGCCCAGGCTCCTCCAGTCCAGAGTCATAGAATCATAGAATGGCTTGGATTGGAAGGGACCTTAAACATCATTCAGTGCCAACCCCCCTGCTACGGGCAGGGACACCTTCCACTGGACTAGATTGCTCCATCAAACCTGCTCTTGAACACTTTCAGGGCTGGGGCATCCATAACTCCTCTGGGCAGCTGTTCCAGAGTCCCACCACCCTCAGAATAAAGAGTTTATTTCTAGTATCCAAGTTAAACCTGCCCTCTTTCAGTTTCACCCGTTGGAGGCTGCTTGCAGCCCCTGACTGGCCAGAGGCACCTGCTCTTTGGGGACACACACACACTTTCTGCTGCTCAGCAGATACTTTTGGGAACTGGGGAGAAAACAGTGTTCTGCCACTGCTGGTGAACAGTGCTAGGATTTCAGCTGAGGAAGCTGATGAATGGTATTTACACATAATGGGATTGCGTGAGGCCTTCTCAAGTGTTCCATCACCTTGCTTGGGAACCTGAGACTGGAGGCTTTCCTCCTTCTGCTGTGTAGGGATTCCATGGTGTTTCTATGTTAGAAAAGGGCTTATTTTGTCATTGTGAATGTGAGTCTGGATCAGGAAGGAGTGGAGGGGAGAGGGCAGCATTGTGTCTGAGCTGAACTGTGGTTGCTTCAGGAACTTAGTGGAAAGCAACTGACCAGTGGGACATCAAAGTACATGATGGCTGAGTAGGTCAACCAGTGAAAGAAAACCTGAACTAAACAGTGCCAGCAAGTAACACAGAGTCCTTACAGGAAGAAATGTCATGTTTCTGTAGGATTCTGTGTATGACCAGGGTCCAAAATCGTCCACCCAAAGGGGATGTTGCAATGGATGAGCTATTCTGATAGAAAGAAATTGCACAATAAAGGAATAACAAGAATTTTCACCTAACTTCATACAGACTGAGTAAATATTTACAAAAGGGCATGATGGTGATGCTATGTTTTTGTACTATAGGCAGTGCTTCCTACAGCAACAAGTCTGAGCACCTACAAGCTGCAGGGTACTCTTGATTTTGCTCAAGGAGTGTACAGATGCAATGAGGAGGCACTTTGCAATAGAGATAATCAAGCATTCAAATTTCTTAGCTCTATAGAGTGAAACTTCCTCCCCCCATCCTCTACATTAAAATCTTAGCTTCAAGGACAAAAATTAAAAGAAGCCAAAGGAGTAAAAAAAGCTTGAGGATATCTAGGTTCTGGTTATTAGGAGTCCATGATAAATTTAACTACCAGAAAGACTTTTCAAAAAGAATAGAAATAGCTAGCATAGTGAAATAGCAGATTAAAGAATATTATTAGAAGTAAAATGATATCCTACAAAAAGCATAAGTCATATCCAAAGGGGGAAAACAGAAAGGATCATATATACGGAGATGTTAAATGTGAAATCATAATAAGACATGCTTAAAAAAAGATCTTGAAGAATGGTTTGTAAAAAGCTAGAAGCTTCTGCTAAAAACTTTTGCAAACATTTTGGAAGAGGAAAGCTCACTAAAAAGTCTTTGGTCCCCTGGCTAAACAGGGGCTAAAGTGAACACTCAAGAAGAATAAGACAGTATCATAAAATCTAAGTCTATTCCCTGCAACACCATGAACTATGTACATTCGACTATATATTCAATACAAAGTACTCTAAATCAGCAATTATTGATGGTGAAAGAGATACTGGAGTCATTGGGGATAGTCGTTGCTGAGCAGCAAGTTGACTTCAGACTAAGTGAAAAGAATGTTTACAATTACTAGGAAAGAAATCAAGAGCAAAACAAAAATCCTAATCTGGCAACTGTCTAAAATGACAGTGCTATGGTATCTTGAATATTCTATTTAGGTTTAGTAAGGAAAAAAATTCTGAAAAGGATCTATATTTCATGCTGTTGAACAGAAATGTAAGAGTTGAACCTTTTAGTTCAAAAAAAAATAAATAGGAAGAAAGGAGGGAGATGCAGGAATAATTTTTGAAGATCAGTAAGGACCTTCTTAATTATTTCTGACAATACAAGAGCTGGAACAGTGTATAAGTTATGGGGCAGCACGTTTAGGACAAATGAAAGGAGATACCTTTTTTTGCACAATGAATAACAGAATCCACTGTCAAAGGATATTGTAGATGCCAAAAGGACTAACCCACTCAAACTCCTAGAAGACAGGTTTATGTAGAGGTAGTAATGATCATATGGGGATGGGTGACAGAGGCTCCCCAAACCACTGGTGTACAGAAGCGGGAGCTCCTGAGTGATGTGCTGGTGCTTCCCTGCAACCTGTTCACATGACCACTGTTACATCCAGGCTGAGGGACCTTTATCCAAGCGGTAGCAGCCTCTGGACACCCCTGAGCTGCTACCCAGCTGTGTTGAGTGCCTGAACTGCTCTGAGGCATAGTCCGTCCAACTGATCCATCCCGGGTGGCCCCACAGCTCCCTGTCTGGGCAGAGTGCGAGCAGGTCAGGGGTGCTGATCCCCTAACAACGCTCCCCCGGCAGTGGTGGGAAGCTCTCGCCCAAGGCAGTGTTCATGGCCGTGGCGTAGTAACAGCCCCTTCCCCACATGGCCCCAGGAATCCAGCAGGGATCCAACAGGCAGCTAGCACTAGGGTGGTCCCTCCAAGAGCATTATAGGTACCTGCCATGGAGGGGAGTGTTCAAGGCCATGGTGTTTGCTGTATAAATACTATGTTACAGCTGAAACTGGGGGAAAGTTTTGTTAGGTGCCTGGCCCCCCAAGGTTTGTTGCACTGAGCCACCCAGCTGACAGGGCACCTTCACCGGTTGGCAGAGGTGAGAGGCTGTGTGGTCCTGTGCAGCCCCTCTCTGCCCTGCAGCGATGCCATGCCCAGCACATGCATTTGTGTGCATGTGTATGCTGACAGGTTTGGTTGCTTTCAAGCGATTGGAAATTCAGCTTTATGAGAAGAAAGAAAAGATTTATGTTCTTGTCCTCCCATGTCTGGGTCCCAGTGGACGTGATCTTTATCTCCTACCCTGTGTTTAATTCCTGCGTAGGCACTTGGAGACTGATCTTAAAGTGAGCATCAGCACCACCTCCAGAACATATCTAAATAAAGCAGAAGTTGAGTGTTAGCATATGGTTATTTTCCAAATGCCATGTTGGTCCTGCTAGAGAAAATGGTTATTTTCATAAGTTGCAGGGTTAATATTTCAGGGGGCATGATTACAAAAATAAAATAGATGTCAAATAAAAGGAATTGGGCCAAATTTTACAATGACTAAGTAACTCAATAAATGGAATTATACTGTGTGAGAAATAAATCTTCCCAGAATTTGGCTCAGGGTTCACTGCTGGAGCCCAAACAATAATAACAGGTAGATTGGAATTGTATGTGAAAAGCCAGGGCTGTGCATTTCCCTGCTGTTACCAAATGTGCAGTGCCTATTTTTATCAAGCACGTTCCTGACTCATGCACGATGGGCCGAATACCCTTATCACTGTGTGATGCCCCTGCTTCCTACACAAACAAACTCATACATGTGTGCAAGGTCTTGGCTGATCTTTGTAGCTTGGTTTGACGTATTTCCTGCTCCTTATCTGCTGGGCTTGACCAGCCTAGTGAAACTCTGGAGAAGGTTCTCGTGTTGCTGAGCCCATTGGACCCTTATGCTCAGATCTTTCTAAGTCTCCTTCTTGCTCGGCTCCCCCAGGAGACCTGTGCCTGTGGCTTCCTAGCACTTCAGGATAGATTCACAGTCTCAGAGGGTCAGAACCATCGGAGTGGGAGGCAGGCTGAAGAGGAAAGCTGCTGCTGTCTGCAGTAGTCCCTGGCACACCACAAGCAGGAGCAGGATTATCTACGGAAATCACTGGGGCCAAGAGGCCTTGCTGGCTTTCCTGCAAGAATTGTTTGCACTTCTTTGTCAGGGCCTTCAGGTCTTTTTTTTTTCTTTTTAATACTGTTCAGATTTTGAAAAAACCCAAATGCTGTTAAAGCAAGAAAGTGTCAGGGCTCTCTTGCCCATCCACGGGCCCTTGGAAGCCCTCTGGATCCTGCCCATCCTTAAGGTTTCTGTAACCTGAAGCTTGCAACATGCTGCCATGTCCTCTGTGAACATCTTAAGACCATATTGGACTTGAGGGCTGTGAGGAAAACCCACTAGGCCAGACTGCAGCAAGCTGGCTCTGCTGGGCTTCATTGGGCTAGCTGCAGATTGTGAGCTTTGTGCCAAGCTCCTCCCAGGCTGCTCTGGTTCATTCCCTGCACATCAGCAAGGCTGTGTGGAAAAGAGGACAGGACTCAGAAACTTTGGGGACTGTTCTGTCACACCTCCTGCCATTATGTCCCTGTGAAACACCCATTTTGGGGTTGTTATAGGAGTATATATATGCTGTCCAGCCCACAGAAAGCTACTTCTTTTGGCTATGTTCCTCAAAATACAAATATGGTTGACACCATGCTTAGCTCAGCTTTTCCCAAGTACATTTTGTTTTGTAAAGCTCTGTTTTGTTAGTGTTCCCAGATGAATAAAACCTGCCCCAAGGAAATAGGGCTGAGACCACAGAGCAGAGCACCTCTTCCCACAGCTGTATGCCCCATCTGTCACACAATGTTCTGCTCTTTTTTACCATCATCCCAAAGCGGAAAAAAATCATGAAAAGCTGTAACTCTACTAAGTGTTTGTACTGCCTGCCCGCTTCTCCCCAGTCTTCCCTGTGCTGGCAGGTCTGATTTACAGCCCAGAGACTGCTTGTCTCTGTACCCCAGCAGATTCACATTTTCCGTTTTGCTATCTCTCTCTCAGCCTGATGCTTGTTCAAGTAGGACAGCACATCAGGCTCAGCCTCCTTAGCAGCTTATAAGTACATCACAGTTCTCAAAGCAAGGGTTATTTTTACCAGCTCCCTCGGCTTATTGATGGCACTGATCTGAAAGCTCCCACAGTGGTGTCCCAGCCACCAGACAATTTGGTCAACAGCTTCCATCTTACCTAATGAGGTGGGAGCATCACATGGGCGGACCGGGTGAGAGTTGCC
The DNA here is from genome assembly GCF_003945725.1 of Corapipo altera. NCBI lineage: Eukaryota > Metazoa > Chordata > Aves > Passeriformes > Pipridae > Corapipo > Corapipo altera. The sequence continues at coordinate 11,470,699 of NW_020884885.1, read as the reverse complement.
TGTGCCCTGGAGAAGATGAGGCTTCTCTTCCATCCCCAGCCTCATTTCACGGTTCCCTCGATGCAACCTCAGCCAGAATCAGGCCTTCCACATGCTTCACCTTCTGTGTGCCTGCAAAAACCTCTGCACCATGCTTGATGCATTATGGAGATCTCTTATCCTATCTCTAAGTGCCACAGCACATAGAATTAAATAAAAACATTAATAAGTATATATTTCCTGTGAAAATGTTATGGGGGGTTTTTTTGTTTGTTTTCTTTTCTTTGTGGTTTGTTTTTTTTTTTTGTTTTGACAGGAAATTGATTGTTACTTTTTTCTTCTCTGTTGATTTTTCTTTGCCCAGCTTAAAAGCCTACTTTTGATTAAATCTGGAAAAATCTAATTGTGCCTGTCCTGCAGCAATGTCTCATGGGAGGCACAGCTCTGTGACCTGATGCTGCCCTTCTCTTGGCTGGGGTGGGTGAGAGCATCCCCTCCCCACCCTGGGGCTGCGCAAGCCTCATGAGGCAGTGCTGTCTGTCAGAGGAAGGGTGATGGCATGCAGGGAAGGAGGTGCACCCTTTTGGGGGACCTGGGTAGAAGGGCAGTGGGAGATGCCCAAGTGACAGCTGAAGTCAAATTTTCAAAATGCTCTGCTTTTGCTTCTTTCACTGGAGACACAGCCATTTTTGGGAGGGGATTGCTTTTGCCCCTTTTTCAGTCAAACTCTTAGAGCTACCACTGATTTGAGGCCAGCAGTGCCCGATGTGAAGGCAGAGGGCTGGAAGGAGACACGTGCTGCTACACATCAGCAGAGGCAGTGGACTGAGGTAACCTTTGCAATTACTCCTGTAAAACTCTTCGAGTGCCTCTGTCGGAGTCTTCAGACTTCAGAAAAACATTGTTAAGACTTTTTATTTAATGCTGCTGTACTAGGAAAGCTTTAGGGCTCCCTTGTTGTAGCAAAACACAGGAGGCTCCCTCTTGCAGGAGACTGAGTGCAAGCATGGGAGCATCCCTGGGCACAGGCACTTGCCTGTCCTGGGGGTACACATTGCTTGCTCACTAACCTTGGGGCCACAGCTCTGGTTAAAGTCTTCCAGTGCAGACATCTAAGCCCAGCATACCTCAGCCCCCCCTGCCTTTGGGGATGGTTTAATGTGATGAAAATTTAGAAAGAGCTCTGACCTTCCTGTGTTGCTCCTCTAGCATGGTTAATACAGTCCCAGCCCCAGCTACTCTCTCTGTGTTACAGCTCCTAGGAGATCCTCCAGCCACCTGCAAATGCACCCAAACACCCACACAAACACACACCTTGTAAAACACAGGTTACAACCAACCACAAGGCCCTCTCATTTTATACACCGCTTACAGATGCATGTGCTAAACGCTAATGCAGCACATCCCATGCACCTCCTGCTCGAGTGCACAAACTTAAAGCTTTGTTTGCCCTGGCACTACATGTGTATAGTGAATGCAAAATATGTCCTCATGCAATAGGGTTTGTCTTTCAGAGAATGTGACTAACCTTTGTGTGCAGCAGAACATGCGTTGCACAAGCAGCTCCACGACAGAAGCTGCAGAGGATGAGAGCTGCCTCCAGCCCAGTTTTGCTGAGGAGTGGCTGTGCTGCTGGAGCAGATTCATCTGGCCCCTGCCGGAGCCAGAGCTGCCAGCTGAACACAAAGACTCCTTGTAGTCTGGGTCTGCTGTGGCCAGACTGAACTAAAGAGAAAACTGTTGCATCAATATTTACCTGACCCACGTGCACAGCTCCGCAAGCCATTCATAAATGTGTGCACTTAGCATATACCCTGCACACACATTTCCTTGGCTTGTTGAGAAGGGACCTACGAACGCACAGTGCAAGTGCTTGCTGTCCTTGAAATTGAAAGCCACAGAAAGAGCCCAGATAGCCCTCAAATGATGACTATTTGTCCTCGGATCACACTCACCGTGTTTTAGCAGCAATCTCACAAGGACATAACCCAAAGCTTTGAATTTATATCTCACTAGGCTGGGGGGGAAATTTCTGGGATCTTCTCTTGCCCCATGAGTTTGAAGTGACCATGTAATAAACTGAGGGATTCAGGTGGGTTTTGCTGAGGCACAGCTTCCAGAGGAGGCTGGGCTCCTGCTGGCTCAGCTGTTTTCATGGTATATACATCAGCCCAACAAGGCTGAAGCAGAAGGTTAGAGCTCCTCTTGTCTTGAAAAGCCACTGTCATAGCATGCCTGTGAGCCAAGGTTTCAGCCCAGGTTTCTCATACTTTGGGTACATGCTAGAGGAGGGGAACAACAAGCAAGTCCAGGACAAGATTGAATGTGCAGGTGCCTGTTAGGAGGAGGAAATTTCCTTGGAGGAAAAATGGAGGCATGAGTAGTTCCAGTTAAAGCTCTTGAGATGGAAAATAAAGAGCGGAAACCTCAAATATGTTGTTCTTAGCATAATCACTTATGTACCACATTGCTCCTCTTCCAAAAACAAAATCAGAGCAGCATTACCTTATGGTAATTTGGGATTCTGACTGTTGTAGCTCAAATATTTAAGGTTGGAAGGGCCAGGTGAGGTAAGTGCTATTTGTTCCAAAAAACTTGAGCGTTTTGGGAAGAATTCTTGCTGGATGCAAAATGAAGGTATCAGAGCTGTCTTTTCCATTCTCTCTCCCATCAGGAAAGCTAAATGCGGCAGAAAAAGTAGCATAAGATTAGAAGAAAACAGGGGTGAATGCTACAAAGACTTGGACACTGTGGGCATCTTTGTTGATACTTGATACACAGCAGTGCTGAGCCTGTGACAAGCTGTGGAAGCTGGTACTGTTCTGCATCCTGTGGAAAATACAGGTTACACTGTGAAAGAAGATGATGCCTGATAGCATCAGGCTACAGGAGAACCAGGAAGGGCGGGTTGGGCTCTGGGAGACTTGCTGTGCAGATGGGCAGCATGGTGATACACATGAAAAAGTGTCTTCTGGGACACTGTTTTGTCCCTGGTCACACCACTGAGACTGCTTCGAGCCCTACTTCATGCTTCCCACACTTCCTGTGAGGCCATGTCTGAGCAGAGGTCAGGCTTCCTTTGCTGTTAACTGTCCTGGGACAAGGAAACAGCAAATAAAATCCAAGAGATAAATGGTGTCTGCTAATCCTTTCTGTGTGTCCCAGCAACTTGGATTTGTTATTTAACAGCCAGCAGCTCTCCCTCTGTTCCCTGGAGACAGAATGCTCAGCTCCTCACACACCAGGTTCCAGCAGACAGGAATCCAAAAAGGCTTTTAGAAGAGAAATTTCTGCTCAGTCATTGGTTATTGATCAGTGGAAAGAACAAAATGCTCCACATGCAGTGGATACCACATATCTTTGTATCTTTAGCAATAAGATCAAATACTGACTTTTGAAGTACAGCCAGGGCACTGCATGGCAGACCCCATGCTTCTCACTGGGACCTTGCTTTTGACTTCTGCTTATAACAACAGGGTCAACAGAGAGGATTTTGTGATGAGGTGAGGGATGTGGTTACGTTTTTTTCTTGATTCTTCCAAAGCCTCTGCATGAGTGGGAAGCGAAGTTCCCTCTCCCTACCTCAAAATTCCTTCCCCCAGAGCCTGAACGTGGCAATGTATGCACTTGATGCACATCAGCGTCCTGTCTACAGGACGTGAACCTGGGTGAGCAGATTGGGACTGGATGTGATGCTTCTATGAGTCTGATCCAGGACTTTTCTCCAGGGTAGGAAACAAATCCCAGGAGGTGCTGATATTTAGAAAGGAAACAATGTGGATTGAAGCACGTCGTACTCTCCATGTGGGACCAGCTTGCAGCAGAAGAGATTTTCCCTGGACTGGTGTGATGGTGCATCCAAGCCCAGACAGGATGGATCTGACACGGACCAGCACAACCTTCAGGTAAGAAAGCCATATGTCTGGATCAGCGGCCTTGCCTGTATAACCAGCAAAGGGGAATTGTACTGTGCATTATGGATGTGTTCTGTATTACCCAGGCAGTCTCCCCTACACATGACCATGTGGTACCTGAGGGTGCAGCAGTTGTGTCTGCAGCTCTGGAGAGTGGCAGAAGCTTTCAGTGTGGCCCTAGGGCCTCCGCAGACCTCATGGTGGTCAAAGAAAGAGTGGCCCTTGCTTCCCCTGGACTGGCTGGCAGGGCTGTGCCAGTGTCATGCTGCAGGTGGGAAACACTCCAGCTTGCTCAGCTATGGGCAGGTTTATAGCCTCAGAAAATGGCATACCAGAACCAGATGCCTCCAGGAGCTGTTTTTTATTAATTTAATTCATTATTTATTATGGATCTATATTAATTTTATTTATTTCTTCTTTAATACATTTCCCTTTTTGTTTTATTAATGCATTTTACATCGTTATGTGCTTAGTACAGCCAGTGGAGTCATGTCAATACCAGATATTGAACTGTTGTTCTGCCAGATCTCAGAGGGCAAAGCTAAGGCTAAACATCCACCCTGAAATCAGCACTTTTAGTCCTGAAGGCCTAAATCCAAATGGGACTCACCATGTGGTTAGGATTCTGCACCTGGCATCTAAGTATCACAGTCATTCCACTTCAAAGCTATAGTTGCTCAGCTATTCACAGCAATCAGGTTTGTGGTTTTCTGCCCAATAGCATGGGCTGAAATCTCACCCCATTACTGTGCTCAGACCAGGTCTCCTAGAACAGACCCCAGATAAATGTCAACAAACATTGCCATATTTGTTTACTTTATCTTCCAGTCCAGCAGATAGAGCAGTAACCTTTGGAGGGACAGAAATGAAGACTTGTGTCCCATCCTTATTCTGCCTGATTTGGTTCTGGGATTAAACCTGATTCCTCCACTTCCTGGAGGAGAGTGCAGCCAGAGGCAACTACAGAACTCCTGGCTGCAGCTCTGTGGCTGGTTTTGTCACCCTAGGCTGTGTCTTGAGCTTTGTGGTTCTGAGGAGAGAAACTTGCTATTCTTGGCCCAGAGTCTGCCACCTAAGCCCTTCTTCTTGGCCGCTCCTGCTAGCTACTTCAGCTGCTTCCAGCTTGCTCTGCTGCTGCCTTATCAATCTCCCCATCTTGTGCAATAAGCCCTGGCAACCTAATTCAAGACTGCACCTGTCTGTGGATGGGAAGACACTTAGGAGCTTGGTATTGCCATGCAACTGGGCTACTTGTGAGCCCTGCTTGCTGCAATCACATCTTAGCACAGCAGCAGCATGTGAGAAGCTGGTTGTGAGACAAAACAGTACACAACTATTTAAGCCTTTCATGGATGCTCAAAGAATCACAGAGGAAGAAGATTTCAAAACCAGCTCTGGATCTTGGAGCTCACAAGCATCTCAGGAGATGCTTGCAAGAGCAGGTCTGGTCTCAGCCAACAGAGGTCTATGGCACACACCTTGTGGGCACTGTGGTATTGAGGAAGGGTACAAGGCTGTGAATTGCCTTTGATATTTATAATCTTGTTGATTTTTAAAAGCAATTCTTCTGGTGTTTTTAATAGCATGGGAACAAGGAGGACTTGAGAGGCCTAAGGCAAGAGAGTGGATTACTCTTTGCATACAGGCTCAGCAGAGCGATAACCTGATGTAACAGGATCAGACACCTGATTTGCTTCTGCATAGAGGACTCATAGGCAATCAGCCCCATTTGCCCCTGCCTGCTCAGCCATGACTCCAGGCTGTGAAAAACATGAATTATGTGCAGAAAAAGTTTTGATACTAAACAAAGAATTCATTTCAGTTTCTTTTCCTTGTTTCCAACTGCAGCCTATATTCTGTTGGGTACAACCAGGTCAATAGACTCAAGCACTTTTCTGTACACAAAAGGACTAGAAATGTTTTTCTTTTCTGAACAGAAACTGAGAGTCTTGTGCAAAGACGAAGACTGGGATTTAAAGACAGTGATGAATGTGTCTTGATCTATCGTGATAAAATCCCAAGGAACATGGGGCTGGATGAAGTACCAGTCTGGAATGTAAGTGTTTGGGAGCAGTGGGGTGAAGGGAAATGGTTTTCTCTTCTGCAGTCCAGCTGTTAGCCACAAGCCAGCAGTCTTGCACTTGGACTTTGCACCCATGTTACAAGGCCTACACCTTCTACATTACAGCACCATGCCTTCTTTCCCACTCTACAACTGCTCACAAGGGGCCTCTGAGGATGCTATAGAAGTCCTGTGCTGGAGAACATCCTCCAGCTGCAGCTCTGAGCTGGTGTCATTCCCCATGTTGTGGATTTGTCCTGTCATGCACCTTAATGTCGTCCCATCTGATGTCCTGGAGAAGAAGGTACTTTCAGGGCTGTTTCACACCAGGACCTGCTGCCTCTGCCCATGGGGCAGCTTTGCTTGCTGTCCCTCTCCCCTTGGGAGCCACTGTTTTGGGGCCATCTGGCAGCTGCATCCAGCAGTTTTGCTCTTTCAGCAAAATTGGTGTGTGCATCAAGATGTCTTTGCCCCTAAACTGACTTACTGCCAGCAAGCGCACGTATAGATCTTGCTATATATGAACAAGCAGGGTCAGAGCTCTATTTTTAGCCTATCTCAAAATACATTCCTTGCTGTGCATTTCTTGCCACCGATTTATAGTCCTGTCTCCCTGCCACCAAAAACCCTGTGAGGTCAGTGAGGTCTGTCAGCTCTGGGACCAAAGTGGGGCAATAGGGTAGAAAACTTTGCTATGGGATGTCTCCCAATATCAGGCCCTGCCATGAGTACAAAATAGGGTGGGCACTTGTGCTAAAACATCCCTTTGACATTTCAGGAGAGGAAATCTCCAGGACAATTTTTAGCCTACAGAGTCAATTACTCTGTGAAATGGAAGCCCAGCAGCTCAAATGTTCCAGAGCCAGCTGCAGGCATAGGCAGGGAGTGTGCAGAAGAGCTGGACAGAGTGGGACACTTGCCACACCACCATAAGCCCCTCCTGCAGTACTGGGTACATAGAGATTTCTCTCTAGGGCTGAGCTTTGCTCCCTCTTATAGCTGGTAGGATTATCTTGTGCCAGTATGTGATGTGATTGGTGCTGCAGTGTGGTGGTTCCTGTCACTTCAAACCTTCTCTGAGAGCCATCATGGTAACAATGAACAAAGTGCTGCTTCTGGGCTGTGGACCTGGGTGATTTTGAGTAATTAGCTTTCCATCTTCCTGAAGCCAGACCGCCTTCAGAGGTGTTTGCAGTGCTGTTGATGTGTTACTGCTGCTATTTAACCTGGCTACATGGGGAGAGGAGGTGGCTGACATAAAGCTGAGGAGGGAAGGAATATTTCCATAAAGGGAAACAGACAAGCATAAAAGGTAGGGCTTGGCTGCAGGTAGCATGGGAAGGGGATGAAGGTGACATGTGAGAGGGCAGAGAGAGGAAACCCTGGGAGTGGTGACTACTCCTCTTGCAGTGACAGCTCTTTCCTGCTGCTGCATGCTCTGCCTGGTGCTATGGTCCCTTTTGTCTGGCTCCCTGGGGTGCACAGCCAGCCTACTCTGGGAAGGTGGAGCAGAGTGCCATGTGGTAGTCTCTCCTGCTTCTGTCACTTTCTCTGGCCCCTGGTGACAAAGATGTCCCTAAAGGACAGTTTGCTTTGAAGGGCTCTGGGTTGCAAAGGGCTCCCACGCTCCCTCGCTTTGCCATACCATCACAAGTCACAGTGCAGCTGCTGAGCTGGGCCAGCTGTCTGCGCGTACGTGCTGCAGCCCAGGATGAGCTGATCATCTTACTCTCTTTCATCACAGGCTGAGCTTAATTTCATTTGCCTGGCAATGGTCCTGGCTCATCCTGTGAGCGTAGCTGGTTACTCACGATAACTCGTGTCACTATAACCCAACTCTACATCCCACCTCTGGCAATTTGACTGTAAATCTTATGCTATTTCAGGATTTTTTCCTTACTATCTTGGCTTCTGGAAGCCTCTGGTCTGACAAAAATCTGTTCTTTTGCTTTTATAACACTTTCCACACTTCCTGTCTATGTAAAAAACCAGCTTGAAAATGGGATTCCAGTATTCTCGGTAGGCTGGGAGAAGAGAGGGGAAATGCATCAACTATCAAAAAATAATCATGGCTTTCTAGCAGTTTCATATCAGAGGGAGCCAAGGAGGTTTTGAAACAACCCTTTCTATCTAATGAACCATGGTTCTTCGTAACTTTATACCAGTTAACTGAAAGGCAAAAGAGAACTAATTGTATCTTACCTTTCTTAATTTTTATACAGGGGTTAACATGGATGTCTAAGCAGGAAGACTGGAAGTATCAGCTATAACTGAACTTCTTGTTCATGGCTTGCTGATTATCAGAATATAAATTAGGAGAAGAAAAGACTGGTAATGTAGGGTTGCTACAATCTCCTGTAGTCAAGGAAAAGTCTGGAGACTGTAGAAAGCCGGGAAAGACAGAAGAGCTCTTGAGTCATAGTGTACATTAGGGAAGACTTGCCATTAAGGAAGACTTGCCATTAAGTGAGGTACCCCAAAATTTGGAAGGGTACAATGAGAATTTCCTGCCTGCCTCCTGCATCCCTCCCACCACAGATCACGGACCACTCCCTGCCCACAGTGCTTTAATTGCAAACTAACTTCAGACCTATAGAATGGAGGACAAAACCTACAACAACTTTGAGGTGCCACAAGAACAGGATGTGAGTGATTAAGAGCATCCCTGGTTTCCCAGGTCATGGCTGCAGTAGGGAACTTTTTATTATAAAACACTGAGATTATTCTAAGAAACAGACTGTAACCCACCTCACTGTGAAGCCCAAATATATTGCTCTGTGTGGTGATGCTGTGATGTCTGACAAGACACACTGACCCCCAGGAGGCTGGGAAGAAGTAAGAAGTAGTTTGTTGAGATTGTAATGGGCATCTGGTCTGCTGGCTGTAGGGGACTCATGGTGGTGAGGAGGTGGGGATACAAACCAACCAGCTCATCGGATGAAGACAGACCCCCATCTTCCTCTATTTAGTCCTATCTGGGATCTGGTTGGGTTGCCCCATCTGAGAAGCATTAATTTGGAGAGCTGAGCTGTGACGGCTAACCTCGGCAACAGCAAATGCTCCTGAATTTGGGGTGGATATAGGGCCAAGAGACTCACTCTGCTCCCAGCACAATGCTTTCCAAAGCTCCTGCTGCTGCTGTCAGCTGCTGTCTTACAGCAGCAGAATGAGCTTTTGGAAATCCTGACCTACCTCTGCCACCCAGTTCATCTTCTAAGACCATAGCCCCCCCTTTTTTTTTCACTGTACACCTGTCTCCTCACAACCTCAGCTCATCTCTTCCTGTGAGTTAGAGCATTTAATAACATGGTTATTTAGTGATTAAAAATCATAGTGGGAAATTGGCATCGTCCCTCTGTTAACCCTTAAAACTCTGGCATTTATCTCACTTCCAGCTATCCGTAAAGGGAAAGACTAAGAGCAGGATCAGGCAGGCAAAAAAGATGGCCAGTGCCTAGCTCCTGATGTATCATCACTTTGTGCTGAATGGAGAATCCATGCAATCTGATGGACATGGTGGCCAAAGCCCAAATTCCCCGGGTCCACATCATGTAGAGGCAAATGGATGAAGAATCAGAGGAACCTAGGGTTTGAATTTTCACCAAGGCCTGTTTGCTGCTCCCATCGACAGTGCCCCAAGTGCTAATTATAATTTCCTTATTCTGCTTTGGTCAGGGCATATGACAAAGTGGGGTGAAAGCCAAAAATAAGCAGCCCTAAGAATAGCCCTCTCCACATCTTCCTACTAATGGCATCTCTAAAGAAGACTGCTTGTTCCCCTTCAGATGAGCTTTCAGAGGCTATTTTAATCCATTTTTAGTGGCAAACAGCATTTATCAGAATAAGTGTAGGCTGGTCGCCAGCTCCTTCAGATCTTTGACAGCCTGGAGGGGAAAGTCTCTGAAAAATAACTGAGTGTGCTTCTACTGCATGTTACCCTGCCCAGGGGATTTTGGGGACATAATAAGGAAACATTCATCTGATGGAGCAGAGCCTAGGAACCAGTGCTTTGCTAAAACCAGCAATTCCCCTGTCATCAACTCTTGATCCCTGGAATCAGAGTTCTTGTTCTTGTCATCAGTGTGGATGTTTACAGATTCAATTTAGCAATCATTAGGAGGCAAGAAGCAAGGTTGGCAAAAAGGTTAGAGAGGCACTCATTTCTGAGTCACTGCTCAGAACATGACCCCGGTTAATTGTGTTCAAAATTCATCACTGACAGTCATCTCATGGCCACTTGGTGGTCTCTGGTGGGTTTATGATCTTTGCCAAGTTCATAAACTCTTCAAAGTTATATTTTAGAAAATGCCATATTGAACACTAATTGGCATTCCCAGGGAAGCAAACCTGGAATAGGCTGTGAAGATTAAATTCTCCCTCTCCCTGAAAGAATTTTGATACCAGGCAGTACTTCAGGATCTTGCCCTACTGTTCTATTCCAGTGGTCTGTCTGGGTCTCAGTGTTCTGTCATTTTTCACCAGTTCTAAATCAATTTTAACATTTCTTAGAAATAAAGTGGGAGGGGGTTACTGCCTGATTTCCCTGGGGACGGGGATGACAGACAAGGGAGAAAGAGCCAACAGAAAGGGAGAGGGTAACATGAGAGATCTTGGGGCTTGACAGAGGTTGCCATAGGAGAAATTTAGAAAAATATTGCTACATTTGTGTGTATCGCTGTCCTCATTTGTCAGAGTGACTTTGAAGACCACTTAATCTGGTTTTAATCTATTGATACCTTTGTATTCAAAACCAGGCATCTGAAATGTAGATCGGAAGAGGTTCATGAGCAGTACTATGAAGAAAGTCTGTTGAGTATGTGATACTTGGTGCAGTTTTGGATCCATGATCCTGGCTCCAAGTCAACATAACAATGATAATTTTTTTGCTATGCTGTGGAAACATGTTGCATTTCCTCAAGGATATGATGGTACACATCCATTTTTCTCTCTCTCCTGACCTGAGATACAATTATATATTTTACGATGTGTCAAATACATGTCATGTGTTTTGACAGTCACAATAAACATGTCAGGATGATATAGGAATTTTCACAATGCTGCTAAGTTATTGTTTCTTTATTATTTAAAAGGATAAAGACTGGTAGTAACAGAACCCCTCAGACACATCTTTGCGTAGATGCAAACAAGCCTTCAAGGAATATCAGCCAATCTTTTTCTTCCTATTTGATTTCACTGGCTTTGTGAGAGGAGAGGAGACTTGGCTGGAGGTGAACAGGTAGAACACATTTCTAATTATCTCCAGTCTGAAGTCTGACTAGACCATCCTTGTGGCTATTTTTGACTTCCATCAGCACACTGTCAGCGTCTTGTGACATGTGCATTTGTTGCCTGACAAATGCTAATAAACCTGACTTAACCATTTTGTGTCATCCTTTCAACACCAGTAGGGCAATTACACTTTTACAATGAAATACAGCTCCTTTAGCTGGATTGTGTAAGGTTTCCAGCAAAAAAACCAAATGGCAGCCCTTACCTACCAGCTCCTGTCAATTCTGTTTCATTTTGTTTCACAGGTATGTTTGGCTGTTGAGTGGGACAGTCTTTGAACTTTGCAGTGGGAAGAGTATAGGATGACTCACTCTGCTGCAGCAAGCTGGGAAGTTTCTGGTCACTGCCTCCAGACTAATTAATTTATCATGAATGTAGAGGAGTTTTGTTTGCTGACTATTGCCATGCTTGTTTTCCCTGCCTGGGCTTCCCCCGTTATTTCTAGGTGGATCTTTAATGGAAAAACTGGGTTTGCCTTCTGTAAGTGCACCCATCTCTGTTATGATGCTTCAGTCCCAAGTGGGAAACCCCAGCATTGTTTTCCTTTGCTTGACTCCAAGCCCCCTGCACCATGACAGCACAGCCAGAGCATGGCAGGGACCAGGCTGCTGAGAGCATGCAGGATAGCAGGGATGGCACCTGCAGTCCCATGGATAAGGCAGCTGCTCTTGGCTCACTGCACCACTCTCTTGGCTGCTTCCTGCCTTGGTGCCTTACTTGTGTTAGCTAGAGCCTTGAGGGAGCTGCTACTGATTTACTAGTTCAATAAATACCCCTGCTACGAGTGCAGATGAAAGCATCCCCATCTCAGGTAGGGCTGGTGCCAGAGAGCAGTCCAAATGGTTTCAGGGAAAGCTGGAAAGGACATTTTATGACCCTGGCAACAGGTCTGAGTCACAAATGCCCTTCCACTCATGCACTCCTGCATTCACAGCCTTAAGTGCCAACTTCCTTGTCACAGCTATTCCTACTCACTGCAGAGATGGATTTACTCTTACGCAGTTCTGCCATGGAAGTCAGTTTCGATATGTGTCTTAGGTAGTAAAGTCTGGGCATCCTCATGACTACTAAAAGTGCTGCAATGCTTTCAACTGGAGAATAAATCCATCTTTGTCACCTTGGCTCAGCTGTATTCTCTTCCTTGTATTTTCAGGGATAGGTGCTGTTCCTCACCTAGTGTTTGGGGGCATTTAAGATATTGAATTTCTGTAGAGGGTCTAACACTTGGAGTTAAAAGAAAGTTTACATCTCTGAACATCTAAAAGTGGTAGTGGATGACATAAAACTGAGTACTTGTGAGGAAACTATAGGCAAGATGGGAAGGGATGAGTTTTACCAGAGTTTACCCTTGACTACACCATCTGCAGAAGGTCACGACCGCTGTTTTGTGTTGAGGAAATGCTGAGAGCAGACTGTGAGAAGGAAGGAGGAAGCAAGCAGGGGTTTAAGGAATAAAAGAGAGAAAAGCAGAAATGACACTTGAAGACAGGAGACTGGTGGAGAATGTCAACTCCTTACATTTGCAGGGTTGCAGAAACAAAGGGGAGGTCTTGTGCACTTAATGTTTAGTTTTGTCTTTGGATACTTGTATAAATACATGGGTAGAAGTTGTCTTAAAAGGCTTGCATTGCAGTCAGGCAAGCAAAGTTTCCTTCTCATCATTTCCTGCAATTCCCTCGGTAGAAGTCAATTCCCAAGGCAGAGGCAGCACACAGTGTGCACATGTACTGAGGGTGCAGTACAGAAATGAGTAAGCAAAGGTTGCCTCTTGCCCTGAGTTCAGAGTGCTTGGACATGCTGTCCTGACAGTAGGCACACACCAGAGGTGGAGGGCAAAGCTCTCTTCCCAGCAGGCCAGAGCTGCCTTTAGCATCTGTGTTCCTACCCAATCCTCTAACGCCATCTCATACAGGGCACTTTGGCAGAACACTGTTTTGGATGGGCTTCCAGAGACCTTTTAAGGCTGTGGGATTTTCCTTTATAGTTGCAATTTCCTGGTAAAACTTTTCTGAATTATGCAGGCTCTTAACAGTGAAACGGGTTCAAGACCCTCTATTTTTAGTCCAGCTCTAAACAAGTGCAAGAATTACCGCCTGCTAGTCTCGTGTTCCTCTGTGGCTCTCTCCCTCACCAAGACTGTCAGCTTTCTGTGCCAGGTAGCTGTTTGATGGTAGGAACAGTCAGAGAAATGGGACTATTTAGTCTCAAAGAAACCATAACCTGCTTTTCCAGGACCATAAAAAGCCAATCAATGCTCTTGATTTGTCATGACAAGCTGATGTGACATTAACTAGCAGGCTGCTCTCAGAACAGGATATCTGAAAAGCGTGTAGGCTCTTAGAAGGCTGTTGATCAGGATAGAGCATGAGACAAATGTAACCGCATAATACAGGAGTATTGAGAGTGTATGTGTGTGTACTGTTTATATAGCGATGTATTTGTGCAAGATATGTTACAGATATTTAAATGCACATTCCTTGATGGGAAGAGCTGCACTTGAGAAACCATTTGCAATCATAACAAGAACTCGGATTGACCTGAGGTAATGTTAACTGGGTCAGAGTTCCTTACTCAATATCCGTTTATATAAAGCATGTATGTGCTCTCCTTCTGTTTTATACACAAATTCACGCAGAGTCCGTCCCAGGAAGCTTATGATCTAGACTTAGCACTAAAGAATGCTGCTGTGGCATGAATGGGAATGGCTGGAAAACACACAGGACCCTGCCCTCGTAAGAGACAGTGATTGCCACAAACCCATTGTGCTAAATCCCTACTTGTATTGCCTCTACTCGTTTGACCCCAGCTCCAGCAGGTATCAGAAAACCTTGTAGCACCCCTAGAGCCAGTTGCACCAGGAAGAGCTCTGTGAAGCAGGAATGGTGGGCTAAACTTCAGAAAGGACAAGGTTGCCTCTGCAGCATGAACATATGTGTCCTATCCCAACCTCAATCCACCTATTGCCTCCTCCTCAAGGCTCTACTGCGACTAATCAGCCAGTGCAGCTTCCTTATATACACTACCTTGGAGAGAGGATTTTGCAGACTCTACAAAAGCCATGAAAGCAAGTCCAGCCTCCTGGTCCCCTTCTTGGCACAGGGGTCATCCTTGAATGTGCAGGAAATGTGCAGCCATCTTGCAAAGCCAATTCCCTACCTGCTTGGCTTCCCTCTCCTGGCTCCTCAGCTGAAGCTGCCCAGACTGTTGCTACCCTATCAGGCAGACCCCCATGGCATGAGAGGTGGTAAGTCCCAGGCAGGGGGTTGTTTGGCTTTGGATGGCTGGACTATGTCCCAGAGCCCCTCTGTGTCACTTGATGTAACTTAAACCCTTAAGATCCAAACAGTTTTGCAGATGAAGTGGAGACGCCCTCAGAGCAAGCCCAGCACGGCCTGTGCAGAGCTGGTCTCAAGGGTTTTTTTCACCCAGAGTAAGGTGAGCATGGAGGTTGCTTGCACATGGAGAGAGATGACATGCTTCCTGAGAGGCTACGACCCTTGTGTGTAAGTTGTGAAAAACTATAGGGACTTGAGTAGGTAAAAACCTATAACTGCCTGATCAGCTTTACTTTCCATCCCCAAAAGACCACTGAGAGCTCAGCACAGGTCCCAGCCTGCCTTCTGAGGGCACCTGTGAAAGTCTTGTCTCCCGTGACTGTCCCAAGACATCACTCTTCTTGTGCCTCCCTCCACCCTTGCCCAGCTCATGAGCAGCTCTGAGGGTGTGAAAGGAAGGGACAGCCTTTATTCCAGCTCTCAGAGCCCAGCCATGCCCCGTGCCTCCCCAGAGGGTTTCACCTAGGGCTAGAAAAGCAATAGGCATTGACAGGGTGCAGCTCCCCTGCCCCAGGCGAGCTTTGCACTGCACAGCCTCGTGGGTTGGAAGTCCTGGGGGAGAGTTCCCTGTGGATAATTGCCTCTCTGCTTCCTGCAGAGCAGCACCGAGGCATATGTCACTGCTTTTCTGCTCGAAATCTATTCATCTGCAGACCGAAATGAGAACCAGCTGGTGGTTGTTTTGGATTTATTTTGGAAAACAAACCATTTTCTGTAAAGCATTATTCTGGTTTGAGTTCCTGTTTCCTTTCTCATCTGCCCAAGGAGCTGGGTTTGTAAGTCTCCCACTGTCCACATGTCCTCACTCACGGCATGGTTCCTCTGTGCTGGGTCCCAGTGCGGCTCCAGTGGGCAGGCATGGGGTTACGTTTCTCCTGGGATTGTGTGCAGGGGAGCTTGTGCAAACTCTCTGTTTCTCAGTTTGGCATGTTTTCATCTGCTTATGGTTCCCCTCCTCCCAAGTTTCCCGGATTTGAGCAAACCCAGAAATCTCAAAGCAAAACACCACTGAAACACCATCTGGTTTCACATCAAAACAGCACACTTCTCAGCCACTCCTCTGTCAGTTGCTTGACTCTCCATTGCAGCCTGTAACTGCATATTATCACTGGCACCAGCACAGAGTGGCTGGTTTGGTGGTATTCTGCACCCACAAAGCCTCTGCAAATATACAAAAACACAGGGTACAAGGCCACCTTTAAAAAACTGGACAGAGCAAACCCAACAACACTGAGCAACCTCTAGAGTGTAATTTTTACACCTTTCTTTGTTTTTTGTGTTTGATTTTATGAGAGTACAAAACTCTACCTTATTTGTTTAAAATGAGAGGTCAGATTCTGCTCTCAGTTGCACCAAAATTAATCTGGATTTATACTCAAGTTTTGGAGAAAATAAATATTTCTCTGCATCTTCTTTTTTGTTTTCTATAAATGCCCTTTCTATTTCCTTCAGATGTTGGCAGCTACATGAAGGATTTCCTCACTGGATTTTTAATATTTATTAAAGAAATTGTGGCTTTCAAAAAGATTTCACTTTCTTTTGCAACTTCTAATAGTAATTAAAATCTCTTCCATAACACAGCACAATTTGTTCTGATATCTTTCAGTGCTTTCAGAGGTCTTTGCTGTTCTTCCTGGGCACTTTTCATATTTTTAAGACCAGAGGGGTCTTTATGATTATCTGTTCTGACAATAAATCTCACTCAATAATTTCTGCTTCAGCATTTCTTGAGATGCATTGTATTTTTGAAAAAAAAAATGTTTAGTCTTCAGTTCAAGACCTCAAACTGTAGAAGTTCTGCCCCATTCCTACACAAATGGTTCTAGTAGTTAAAGGCTTTTCTTAAACAGTGCTCCTTACATTTCCTCTGAGTTTGCTTGGATTCTGTCTCCAACGACCACAAGAAGTTATATTCCTGCTTTATTTCTCTCTACCTGATTAAAGAGCCCTAATCTTAGGAATTTCTTCTTGTTCTGATAATTGTAGACAGTGCTCAAGTAATCTTTTGACCTTCTGTTGGGTAAACTTGGATTGACCTTCTTAAGTTTCTTGCTAGAAGTATGTTTTCCAGATGCTGCATCTTTCTTGAAGCTCTTCCCTGAACTCTTGACCACTGCTGTGTTGTTTTTGAACTGTGAGCACTGACATATAACCACACATTCTCTTTTGATGTAGTGGAGTAGTTTCTGCTGCTGTTTCAACAGCAGTGTATGCTGAGGTAATGGCACCTCTCTGCTTCTGCATGATACTTTCATGCTTATAGGTCCAAGTATTACACTTATCCTACCAACATTATCATGTCAAGGGATCATGTCTAACTGATAGCGTACCATGACCCCTGGGTAGAGTCAGATTTGTAATCATCCCTTATGGAGGTGCTACTGTGCAAGGGACTGCCTTCCCCTGTACACACATAACCATCACCATCCTTCGCTACCATACGAGTGATCCCAACTTGGATGCATTAACCACTATATTGTACAAATTAATTTGTCATGCTGGACAGGCTTTTAGGTAAGTCTGTACATCTGACCACGCTCCTTGGCTTTCCAAGCTTACCATTTTTGTATCATTCTGAATGCTACCTGCTTCTCATGAGCAATACTAATTTTGTGGATTGCTGTCTTTATATGACAATGTCAAGTGATGCTGTAAAATTACTCCTGATGTAAACATACTGATAGAGTTATCTACATTAAATAAACTAGTGATCTCACAAATATGGGACCAAGTGTAATAAGGCCTGTTCCCATAAAAAAGATATGCACCTTTCCTAGAGAGAAAGGGGACTCTGTCTCTGTAGATACTAAAACTGAACCAGACAAGTCCCTGAGTAACCTGACCATGTAATCACACCTGTTTGCACAGGAGCTTCGATGAGATGACTTCCAGAGATCCCTCTCAATCCCAATTTTTCTGTAATTATGTAATTACATGACTAATTAGGTTACTACTTATAATAACTGTCACTGTTCTCTATAGTCACCTTTCTGCATTTCACACTGCTCCAATGACAGGTTAACTGGAATAGGCCCCACAGATTTAAATATCTTTTATATCTAATCTGCTTAATGAACTCTGTGGTTACAGATGAAATAGAGAGCACTTCATTATCTGGTAATCCTACTCATGCCAGATACAAATCAAAGGTGCTTCCAAAAGATGTCTTTCTCTGCAGGGTGCCTGCTGTCAGCTATGTGTCTTGGGGGCTGACACTGGATAACCTGAAGATATTTGCTGGGGGCCTCTCTCTTGCACTCTGCCTGAAGAGAAGCAACCAGAGCCTGTGGCTGTGCTCCTGACATTCCCAGAGCAGGACTACCAGGCTGGCAGTCTCCAGGAGAGGTCACTCCTGTCTGCCAGAACCTGCTGGCACTGGACTGCCTCTTCCCAGAGCGGATCCTTACCCTCACCTCTTCAACACGCAACAGCATGGTGGGAAGGAAAGTCAGCTCTTGAAGGTGGAGGAAGGTATTGCTCCTTCTCTCCCAGTCTGCCTTTCCCATCCCAGATGCATCCAGCAATATCACGAATGTCAGGCATATGATAGGCTTGTGATTTCCCTAAAACCTATTTGATCAAGTTTATTTTAATAGCAGAATGTTTCCAAATTTGTCTGCTTTTAACTTCTTCACACTGATCACAGTTCCCTTCCTAAATACTTAAATAGTCATTCTCAAGCTACTGTTTTATTCCAACACTTAATGGTAACTTTTGATCAAGCACCATTGTAGAGTCTAATTTAGATTGAAAGAGATCTCTGAAGACCATCTGATCCTTACATCCACTCCAAGCAGGACCGCTGCAAAGCCACATTGGGCTTCTTAGGGCCATATCTGTCTGATTACTAAATATCTTCATGAATGGTAATTTCACAGCCTCTCCAAGAATCTCTTACACTGCTTGACCATCTTCATCAGGGTCAAACAGTGCTTTGTGGCTTAATACCCAAGGAAAATTCCCTGTCTCTGTCCTTTGTCAACAGCATGTTATCCTGTTGTTGTCCGCTTTATTGAGATCTTCTAACATGTTCCCATGAAGCTTTCCCTTTCATTTCCCATATTAGTCTTGGTGCCCTTCCTGAAGTATCTAAACTAACAGGGGCTAAGCATGCACTTGCTGTACCTGAGGGAGTCTGGAGCACTATGGCTCTCCAAATGTGCTTCAAATTGAGAAATGTGCTCTAGGGCTAGAAAAGAGAAGCATGGTAGAGGCAGGAGGCAGCTGGGACCCCTGTCAGCTTCCAGAGAGGCCTCTGGGTGACACAGGGCACTGCATGCCCAGGGCTGTGTTTGTGCAGCCCTTTGCCCACCTTGATGACACAGCTGCTGCTTTATCGCTGCTGCCTGAGCTGGGTGTCGTGCTCTGACTACCTTTCCTGTTTGTTTTCCTCCTTGTGAGTTCAGTTGTTTTGCATCTGCGAGACTGAGTGGGTGGTGTGTAGTTTCTGTACACTCTGTTCTTTTGGTGAGTTTGGTTTAGTCTGTGTTTTAAATGCAGGTTGTGCTTTGCAGAAGGGACATTACTGTCATTGAATGGCATGATCTATCTAAGTACCTGGTTTAGCTTTTGCACCAGAAAATCTGATGAGATACAAGTTGATATCTTCTTTTTTTTCTCTGATTAGAGGAAGTCACGATGTTTTTTCGGGGAAATCTTTATTCAAAGACCTGAAATTGTATAAACAAGTAGATTCTTCCTCTGCTTTCCTTTGTCAGGCTGTCAAAATTTTCCCAGGCCACCCTGGTGTGTGATTTTCACTTGTTATTCTTTCTTCTGGATGACAACAGAGAAATGAGTTGACAGGCAGTGTGTATGAGGCAGAGACTTGCTCTGGGGAGACAAGCGTTTAGCTTTAAAGGCAGGCCCAAGCCCTAGGCTGCTCATCAGTTTGTTTCATTGGGACCCAACTAGCAGTTTGAAGGCTGAGCTGGGAGATGACTGGGAGAACTGAGATCTGTCTGGTCTTTGACCTTCAAGATCAAACCTTAGCAAATCACAGCATGTAACAAGAGGGGAGCGGGAAGGTATGCCTGGGACTTGCATGGTCATATTGTGTTAGTTTGAACTTAAAACAGCAAAGGGTGAGGAGCAGTGGCTGGTAGTGGTTGTACTGGTGTGTAGAATGTCCATGTTGGTTGGAGACAGCAGTCAGAGGGGAAAGGGGTTTTGGTCGGCTCATGAGAGGGGAGTGGGAAGTGGAGAACCTTAACCATGACATGCAAAGTGCTTGACTGGGTGTAACTGGTCCCTATCTTTTAGAAATCCATGTGATGAGCTGGAAGAGATACAGGCTGTGAAAAGAGAGGAAGAGAGTAGGGAGTAGAAGAATATGAGGTATAAGAAAATAGGGTGGGAAAGTAGGAAGGGAAAAGCTGGAGTGGTACATAGGGTATAGTCAGGTTGGTGAAAGATTTCCTGTGTCGTTTGTTGAAACTTGTGACAAAATCCAAGTTCTAAATATTAGTTATACATTCAAGGGGTCATGTGAGGAAGCTCAAGTTCAAGGAGTGTGGCTTGTCCACTGCCCTTGTCTCTTGTTCTTCCTTCTTCTGTCAGGCTGACACTGTAGCTGAACAAAGCTGGAGGTTTCCAACCTGCAGCACATGAGTCTTGTATAGAGTAGAGAGCATGGCCTGCTGCCTCCCCTGCTTGTTTTCAGGAAAGGACTCATCATTGCTGTCAGGCATATGAGAACACAGGCATGTTGGAGCATTCCAGGCATCTTTTGATCCAGGTGGCAGCCTATCAGTTATGTCTGTGAGAGGTTGATAACTGAGAAAGAGTGGGGAAGAACATAAGGAGTGCAGGGAGGGAGGGGTGCACCATTTGACCTTGGTTGCTTGAGGTGTCCAGGGAAGTGCTCAGCAAGGTGCTATTCTACTTGCCCAAATCCACAACAGATGCCAGAGTTGCCCAGGGATCATAGGATGGCCATTCTTCTGCCAACCTTCAGCATTCCTTATGGAACTATGTACAGGAGGGAAAAGCCTCAGGCACATGTGTTTTCCTGCAGTGGATGTGAAGCCACAGGTAAATGTTCTGTAGCCTCATAAAAAAGTTGCTTGTCAGCTGTCTGACAGCATTTTGTCCCTGTAGAGGTTAGTGTCGTGTTGAAAAGTCAAAGGCAGAGTAATGCTCTATTAAGTACCTCCCCACAGAGCTGCCTTGCCTGTCCTGGAGGCCCTGGGTATAGTATGCTCTGCTAAGCCCAGGCTGCATGGTGTGGGGAGTCAAGTGAGTCATGTCTAATGTCCTCTGGAGTCTGTACAGAGTGCCCAGAGTTGGACCTGGGTGCAGTGGCAACTATCTGGTAGGGGATCCTCTGCAGGGGCCACCACTGCTGCCTTGGGCCCACCATTGAACAGTGGTGCTTTCCAGTAATGCCCAGGTCAATCTCTCATGGGCTTTATTCTTTGCATGCCTGAAGAGACATCATCCTGATGCCAACTCACAACCGGTTGCAGTTCATGGCATTCATCAGCCTGTTATTGTTGTGACACTGCTCATGTATTTCCTTCTCTCACCCACTGCCTTTCCAAGGGGAAGCTGTGATAATGACAGGACTTCTCGTTCTTTGTCACAGAAATTGGGTATAATCGCTCCATTTTGGCAGCTTTAAGAAGTGCAGCAGGAGAACAGGCTGGATTCATTCTTAAGACATCAGTCATCTGAAGTATTTGGTAGACGGCACATCAGAGCTGGGAAATGACTCAACCATCTTTGTTAAAAGCAGTCATTGGGCTCTGGGAATAAAATTAAAGGGAGAGAGCTGAAAGGGGTGCAGGAGGAGAAAGGAGACTTGAGCAACAGGGATGATGCTGTGTTCTGTGTTGCTGTCATAGCAGAGTTTCCTCTTGCTAGAGCTGTACCTGAATCATCCCTTCAGTCAAGGAACTATTTGTTAGCCAGCCCACCGAAGGCACAAAGGGCAGGGTGTCCCAGAGGGGAGAGGTGGCTAGTGGATGCAGCTGGGCTCAGCACAGCCGTGCTGTTGCTGTCAGCAGGACAAGGCCACTGGGCTGTAGTTCCTCCATGAGTGACTGCAAATGGTGTTATTTCTGTGAGGGTGTTAGGAAGAGCCCAGATCTCTCTCCTAAACCTCTGGGATCCCTTAGAGAGGTGTGAGGAGGTGAGTGCTCTGACATCTGACTAGGTCTCATATACCTCTTGCTTTCAACTTGGTGTTGAGATCTCAGCAGAAGGACTTCAGCCTCCCACCAGCGTCTGAGCCAAGATGGGCTGTTACTAGCGGAAAGCCTCTTTAACAAGAATGAGAATTTCCAGTTACATGGTCTGATTAAACTAGCTCCCTGTTCTCAACTGACATGGTGTGTAGGAATCAGGGTGGCCTCCAGGTGAGCCTTCCTCCCAGGGAACATCTACCTGCTGATGTGCTGCTGAGCTACCTGCTGGATGGGCTGCAGCTTTGCCTTCCTGTCACAATATGGAAATATGCAACTTGAGATAATCCTATCCAGGAGTCAATTGTCCTCCTGGCTGGGCTCACAAAAATGTAGTTGGCAGGCAAAAGCCTGCCACTGAGTCTTTGCTGGTCTTGTGTGGCAAACTTCTTGAAGGCAAAACAAGCTGCTTTTTAGTGGGCGTAGCAGGGACCGGCTTGTTTGTTTTTCCTGCTGCCAAGGCCTTGCTTATCTAACCTCAATTTCAGTCCTGTTCTGAGTGGAAATATTCTTATTTATGCAGCTGGGGCAGAGGTCCTTTTTGTTTTAACTCTTCTTAGTTTGAACTTGTGGAAGAGAAAAACTCCCATGGTGTCTGTCTGTCTTCTGCTGGATGAAATATGGTGCCTGATACAGGGGTTGTACAGATGAACAGAGGTCAGTAAAACTATCCCCTGCTCAGTAATGAGCCATGGTAATTTCTTCAGTGCATTGATACATCTACTTAATTGCATCTAGTGGACTCTAATTTGAGCCTTCTTGGTCCCCCATGACAGTGACATCCAGAGGTTTCAAACCTGATACAAGCCAATAACAGGAAACAATCCCTACTCCAAAGAGCACTCAGAGGTGTAAGTGACACCATAGCTGGAGGACTCCTTTAAGAGCACCACAATCTCATGAGGGTCTGGAGGCCATCTCCTGGGATGTCATGTGTTTGGGCACACCTATTTAGGCTACTCTGCAGTCTGGCCTGGAAGCTGTTCATGAGGGGGCAAGTCATTGAGCGTGCTATGCTTCTAGCTGCTCTCATACCCCATGTGAAGAGTCTCTGTACCTAGGAGACCCTACCACTTTGTCCTGCTCCTTCTGTCTGTATTCTGAGTACCAGGATCCCTGATGGCCAACAGTGACTTGACAAGGACTGTTGTGACAGTCTTCACGTAGTGATGTGACCTCTTTGATTGTGGGAATGAAGGTCACTAAGTTTTTTGTTATACATTAATATAGAATTCGGTCATTTGCAGAGCATCGTATGCCTCTTACATTGCCTACTGCAGTGTGAGAACTCAACAGCCCCAATACTGCATCTGTACCAAGTACTGTTCATTCCTAGGTGAAAGGATGCAGAAATGAGATTTCTTATATATTGCTTCCTTTTATAGTGTCTCAATGCACTACTTTATGTTTTTGTTTAAATACTCCAAGGTCTAAGTTTCTTTGTTCAGCACAGTCTGTTCAACACAAAGGAAAGTCAGTCACTAGTGGTTAATTGGAATGTGCTTTCCTTTCTTAGATGTCCTGTGTTTTCATGGACTCTCCAGGTGCTTGTTTCCAAAACAGACTCGACCTCTGTGGTTCCCCTCTGAAAAGGATCTACCTGTGCTAGGTTATGACTCTACAGTAATTACTGAAGAGTTGCAGAGCTGGTCAATGCTGCCTATTTAATTTGGGCCACTGTGTTTCTAAGTACCGTGACTAGTTGGTTAAGGGAGAACATGTTCATAACCTGCTACAGCTGATGCTACCAGTGACAGAATTATACAGTCCATTTACACGCTCAAAGCATCCTTATTGATAAGGTCATAATGACTGCTCTCCTGTAGCCTGTATGAGGAGAAATTGTAATTTTGGGAGCAAGCAGAGCTGAGTAGAGCTTGTTAGCAATGTTTCAACAAAGATGATGCAGTCAGAAAATGTGTATATGCTGAAGCAGAATTGTTTCATAGAAACACATGGTTTGACAAACTTCCATTGTCAGTCTTCTTTTGGATAACTTGCCTGTTACATCATGTTTGATCTTGGAACTGTAGAGAAAAAAAGCTGCTGAGGTTTGCCCAGGAATTGCTGCCCCACAGTCACAATCCTGGCATCCTCTCACCAGCCAAGATGGGACTTCTTTTGTTCCTTAAAACCTGGAAACTTGGTTCTTGTGTGAGGCTGATGTGACTCTTCAGTTTTGTTGTTGCGCACTCCCGAATAAATTTGCTGTCCCTCTTTGGTGCTAAGCAGCCATGACGTTGGAAAAATACCCGACTATGGCAACTTTACTCAACAGCTACTGAAGTCCTGGGCTACATCTAATATTTCGGAAACACTATGTTATCAGTGTTTCTGAAATTAAATCTTACAGGATTTCTGTTTCAGGGGAAACTTGGAACCTTTTTATGCCTATTTGTAATTACATTTCAAGCTATTGAAAATGTCTACAGAATGAAATCCTATTACTCAGCTAGCTTGAGATCTGACTTCTACCTTATTGTTGCTGAGATTTTGAGCAGATGTGGCTGGAGGTGTTATGACAACCACTATGCTCCTAGATAGCAGTTACTTTCATTGCTGTATAATACAATATATACTGAGGTTTACTTGCACACAGGCTCCAAGGGCTTGTTCAGTGAAGACTAAGGGCAGGCCACACTTGGCCATTTCTGAAATTCTTCACAAGAAGGAAAATTGTTTTACAGGCTAAGATATTGCTGTGTTTTGTCTCTACAGAATGAGTTTGAAGCTCAACAGTAAGAACAACAAAAAAGTATTGCTATTTTCTATATTGAGGTTACTTTCTTGGGAATTTGGTCACAAGTATATTTAGTGCTTTAAAAAAAACCCATAAACTCTCCAGAGAACGAAAATCTCTAGGGAAGTTTAATTATTGGCTAAAGAGATCCTATGACCCAATTCTGTGTAGTTTTATCCTATTATAGACTGAAATCTAATCTGATATATTATGACTCTAAAGCCATGGCATGCCTACCACCTTCATTTCTAAGTGGCTTCACAGGATATTGAAATTACACTGGCTAGGGGATGCTTAAGTTTCTCTGTGCTGCAGTTTTACTGCTTATAAGTAAACAGAGACCAAGGTCTTAATCAGACGAATTCTAAGAACTGCAATCCTTCAAGAAGAATGCAAAACTCACCCACAGTCATCAGCATTTACCCTGTAGATCAAATCTCAGGTCAGGTTGGGAGGAAGGTGTCAAGGATTAAAATCCTGACCTAGGAACAGGCCAACTGGTTTTGAGTCAGCTGCTCTGTCACCAGTTTTATGGGAAAATTTGGGCAAACAGTTATATTTCATCTATTCTTGGCTCCTCATTTTCCAAGTGAGGGTAGGAGTACTTTTGTGTCTTACAGGCAAGGGAATAGAGTACAGCTTGTGAGGTACTTGGCCATTACTGGTTTGGAAGTACCACAAATCCACCTGTTCTCCTGACTATACAGATGGCAAAGGCAATGTGAGGAGCTGGCTTTGTCTGAGGCAGTGCTAGAAGTGATGAACTAATCAGTCTAGGCTGGGAATAGCATGTTCTGATGCCAAATCCCTGCTTTGGCTGTCCTGTTGCTGTCTCTGCTATGCTTGGCTTTGCAACTGAAGTGCAAAGGAGTTTCACCTAGGGGAGTAACTGGAGGCAAAATCCTCTAGTTTCTCTCCTTTACTGGATGTATTTTTTGCTGGAACTGTTTCAGATTAGCTCAGTCATTAGACTCTCTAATTGCTTCAAAAAAGTTTGGTTTTGCTTTCATAGGCTGACAACATGCTGATGCTTGTCACTTGACTTGGCTGTGTAGCACTTCCCATGACCCCAGCAAGATATTTTGGAAAGGATATTAAAACAAGCATAAATTGGCCCTGAAGAAGAGCATGTTCAGTAAGTGTGTTGCAAGCACTTACGTCAAGGAAGCTGGAAATCTATGTAGAACTTTTCTCTCCCTGAAAGCCTTGTCATGAGGTAATTTTCTGAGGTGCTGACTACAGATACAAAAGGACCTTGATGTTGTTTATGCCAAATCTGGTTGTCCTTCCCTTTAGTATTTACAGCATCCTTGTTGATCCCACATACTAGTGGAACAGAGGAGACTTTGCTTACATCTCTCTGGGAATGTTGCACATCCGCATGGTATCACACAACTTAGGGCTCTGCCACACAGTGGGTTTGCCTATTCAAATGTTACTGACAAAGCTGCATGTGGTCAGTAAAACGTGTGCCCATCTTGGTCACTGACCAAAGGAAAAAATAGTTAATTCAAAGCTATGAGGGAAATTAAATCCAGAAATACTTTTTTTCCCCCACCTTAGCAGATTTTGTTTTATTTTTGCCAAAGATTGCAGTACCTGATAGCTCAAAATGATTGATTAGTTTATGTACAAACAAGCAGATTGTTTTGGTTATCTTTGGCTGAATGTAGACCTATGCGATTTTTTTTGATGTTTCTGTAAGAAGATGTTTCATGTCTTTCAGGCTAGGATCCTATGCAGAATTGTCTACCACTTACTTTTGGGTTTCCCAGTCCACTCACTAGGGCAGAAGATTCTGTGGTGTGAAAGACCCACATCCAAGCCTCCTTTTGCAAATGTTGATGCCCAGGTGCTTCAGTCACCAGGCAGTCTTCATTATATTTTGTTGTAGAAATGCTTGGATGCCTTCAGAAGAGAAGCCTGAAATACATAGGGAACATATTTGATGGTTTGGTGGCATATGTGATGGTTTGTTGATTGGGACCCTTTAAGAAGAAGGGTAATGAGGGTAGATAAAAGTACACCAACTTGGGATTCTCTCCTACATGATGATCAACCAGTACCAGGGCTACTCTGCTGTCTAACTGTCTCTGGAAGACTCTGATCCTCCTTATTTCCAATAACTCCTAAGGTCAAAGTGGGTTCCATGGGTACTTTGTGCAGCCCATGCAGTCTCACCTCTCTTCTGTAGCCTGGGAACAGCTCTGCTCTTTTGGGAATCCAGACGTTTTGTCTGATTCCTTTGGCTTTTGTAGAAAATGCCTCCCAAGGGAAATTATTTATTTTCCACCTAATAAAACATTTTACTTAATCTAAAGCCAAATGTTTTCAATTTGCCAGATATTCCAAAATATGTCATTCTCAGAGGGACCCACAACAACACTTCCTTTTTTTTTTTAATTCCTGTTCCATGACAGAACAGAATTAATTAACTAGTGCCTCACCTCTTATGCCAAAGGCAAGGCAGCAAAAGTGTGGCGGCACTATTTCTCCTTGCCTTGGGGAGGCTCAGGCTGAGGGAAGCATTGGGGGGATCAATAAGGGGGCACCCACTGAACCCAAGGTCTAGCTCATGATTGAGAGAGTGAGTCACACCTGCCTGTTTGCTTCTCAGTGAAGAAGTAGCCCTGCAAAAGGAGATGTGAGCAGTTCATTGGTTCAGGGCTGTCCTCTGACAAAGGGATGAATTTCACAACACCATCTGTCCTTTGGGCACCTTCCTCTCTACCCACTGACAGATGAACAGCTCATTTCACATGCCCTGAGACCACTGAGATGCTGCTTCTTTCGAGTTGTCTGTCTTTCTTAACAGTATCAAGGATCACAGTTCCTGCTGTCATGACAGTGACCTTCCTCCAGGCACCAAAGATAGTGTCCGGGGAAGGACATGGTGGTGCTGTGACTTTAGTTCCATTCCTCCCCTGCAGCTGCTGCCTCTGGCTCTCTTGTTTCCCAGCAACTCTGCCTGCAGACATGATGCCTGTCTGTTATGGGGATACCTTCACCTCAACCTCTAATGTCAAATCTGTGCTTTTACTCATCAGTCGTTTCTCTCCTCATCTGTCATTCAGCCCATGATAACTCCCCTCTGCTCCTCAGAAGGGCTACATGAGGAAGAGGAGGAACAAACTGTCTTCCAGCAATGCAGGAACTAAAGCTGGAGCTGCAATTGCAGTTACCAAGCACATAAAAGCCATAATTTCTTTGCCAGTGCACAGCCCAGAGACAAAGCCTCTGCAAAGCCCTGCTGGCAACCGCCCCAGACAGAGACATCTGCGCAGCACATCCTCACAGGGGTGCAGAGAGGAGGGGAAGATATGTCTCTACTCTGCAATTAAGGCCCTCATTTTTTCAATTTTATTCCCTTCTTATGGAAACCAGCAAAACACTTTGCTTCTTTGCATCTCCCACCCCCACTGCAGTGCTTTATGGTGCTTGAGTGCTCCCTCCCTTCTCTGCAGAGCAGCTGCTACTGTATTCCCCTGAACCCAGTATCTGAGCAAGGCTGGATGACCTGCCACCCTGCCTGCTAGCTGAAGCTGACTGGTGCTCTTCTAGCTTTCCTGACAACTGCTGCGAGGCACAGGACCCTGCTGCTGGGAAACCCTTGTGTGCAACCCTGCTCTGAGGCACACTACAAAGATTTCAATTATGTTTGTTTTCTTCGTGCATTTGGAAGGGCTGCCCAGGCCTTTCCCCACTGTTTGTTATTTTTTAAGAATTTTTTGATGAATCCTCTCTCTGTGTCTGTGATTTAAAGCACTTTGCTGCAGGCCCCAAGCTGTAACCGTTTGCCTGCCCAGCTCTCATGTTCCACCTGATGCTGTTCTGCCAGGGCACACCAAAGTGCTAAATTCTGAGCAGATGGACTGCACTACTCAGCTGTTCAGACACACAACAGCTCCTTTTGGGATGTTATTGATCTGTCGTAATTCTATGATTTCACAGAGTCTGAAATCTGGACATACCTAGGAAAAAGTGAGGTCTGCTCCATTTCACTGTCCCATTACACCAACATGTGCTGGAGGCTTTCTCTCTGGTACATCCGTCATCCTTCCCCTTAGTACACTCACATACAAAAATCATCTCCAAACAGAGCTGTATTTCTCAGCATCCTAAATGAGGAGTCACCAGGGAGAATGAGTCACTAGTGTAATTTTCTATAGCTTAATCTAAACTTTTAGGACCTGGTGTCATTATTATTGCTTACTTTGAGTAGTTTCTTCCTGCATGCTGAAATCAGCAAGATTTCTGCTGTCACTTGGGTGGAAAGTTTTTTAAAAACACACAGGTCGTTTTAGGTCAGGATTCAATTAAGGGAATGAAGTACAGGAAGAAGTGCTGGACAGGTAAACAGAGGTGATGATGAAAGCTGCCTTCACGCAACCTTTCCTATGTTGCATGTACTTTTGTGTTACTTAAGTACTTGAGTGGTTTAGTAACTTCTGTGAGCTCCAGACTGGAGCAGATGGACTGACATGAGTGGGGTGGAAAGATGGCATTCAATGGGCAACCAAGAAATGCCATGCCTTTCGTGGACATGTGAAGTTTTTTGGAGAGCAAGGAGTTAGATGCAGTGTTCTTCACATTTCCTTTTGCAATGAATCCTCACTCAAGAAATGGAATAACTTCCCCAGACCATCAGGGCTGAGTACTCCAGAAAAAGCATTTAGGTCTTTGAAAATACCCAAGGACCTGACATCTTGTCCTCAGACATCACAAAATGGATCTCTGTGATTTCTCAGGATGAGTAAAAGGATGTTGTTAGGTCATGTAGAAAGAAAATTAGAAAGCCAAAAGCTCAACTAGAACTCAATCTGGCCACTGCTGTAAAAGATGATAATAAAAATTGTTTTTATAATTACATTAACCACAAAAGGAGGGCCAAGGAAAATTACATTCTTTATTGAACATGGTGGGGCACATTGTCACCAAGGATGAGGAAAAGGCTGAAGTACTTAATGTCTTCCTTGCCTCAGTCTTTAAGAGTAAGACCTGTCATCCTCAGGGCAACTGGCCTCCTGAGCTGGTAGACAAGTACAGGGAGCAGAATAGACCTCCTGCAACCCAGGACGGTGTAGTTAGTGATCTACTGTGCCATTTAGACACTACAAGTCTATGGAACTGGATGAGATTCATCCAAGGGTACTGAGAGAACTGGCAGAAGAGCTTGTTAAACTGCTCCCCATCATTTATTAACAGTCCTGGTTAACTGAGGAGGACCCAGACTACTGGAGACTGGCCAATGTAATGCCCATCCACAGAAAGGCCAGAAGGAGAATGCAGGGAACTATAGGCCTGTCAGCCTGATCTTGGTGCCTTGCAAGGTTATGGAACAGATAATCTTGAGAGCAATCACATGGCACATACACGACAACCACGGGATGAGACCCAACCAGCACGGGTTTAGGAAAGGCAGGTCCTGCCTGACCAACCTGTTTGACTTTTATGACCAGATGACCCACCTAGTAGATGAGGGAAAGGATGTGGATGTACCTAGACTTCAGTAAAGCCTTTGATACCATCTCCCATGGCATTCTCCTGGAAAAACAGGTAGCCCATGGCTTGCACAGGTGCACTCTTCGCTCAGTTAAGAACTGGCTGGATGGCCGGGCTCAGAGCGGTGGTGCCACATCCAGCTGATGGCTGGTCATGAGTGGGGTTTGTCAGGGCTCAGTATTGGGCCCAGTCCTGTTTAATGTCTTTAGTAGTGATCTGTATGAGGGGATCAAGTGTACTCTCAGTAAATTCACGGACAACCCATGCTCAAGTTGAGCATGACTGTTGCTCTGCCAGAGGGTGGGAAGGCCCTGCAGAGGGATCTGGGCAAGCTGGATTGATGGGCCGAGGGCAGTGGTATGGGATTCTACAAGACCAAGTGCTGGGTCCTACACTTCAGCTACAACACTCCCAGGCAGCGTACAGGTTGGGAGAAGAGTGGCTGGAAAGCAGTCTAGCAGAAAAAGACTTGGGGGTACTGGTCAACAGCAGCTGAATATGAGCCCAGCAGTGTGACCAGTTGGACAAGAAGGCCCATGGCATCCTGGCCTGTATCAGGAATAGTGTGTCTTAGAGCAGGACTAGAGAAGGAGGTGATTGTCCCCCTGTACTTGGCACTGGTGAGGCCACACCTCGAGTGTTGTGCCCAGTTCTGGGCCCTTCACTGCAAGAGGGACATTGAGGTGCTGGAATGTGTCCAGAGAAGGGCAATGGTGATGGTGAAGGATCTAGAGGATAAGTCCTATGACAAACAGCTGAGGGAGCTGGGGTTCTTTAGCCTGGAGAAGAGGAGGCTCAGAGGAGACCTTATTGTTCTCTACAAGTACCTGAAAGGAAGTTATAGCAAGGTGGGGGTTGGCCTCTTCTCCCAGGCAACTAGCAACAAGACAAGAGGACATAGTCCTAAACTGCTCTGAGAGAGGTTGAGGTTGGATATCAGGAGGAATTTCTTCATGGAAATGGTTGTTAAATATTGTAATGGACTGCCCAGGGAGGTGGTGGAGTCACCATCTCTGGAGCTGTTTAAGAAAAGACTGGACAAGACCCTTAGTGCCATGGTCTAGTTGATAAGGTGGTGATAGGTCAAAGGTTGGACTTGATGATCTCAGAGGTCTTTTCCAACTTAATTCATTCTGTGATTTCCCAGCATCACAGATAATTCCTTTTCCCTCTTGTCCCTTCTTCTGCTAAAACAAATCCAGTCTCTCTGCAGGATTTCTTAGTGTCTTGGCCAGTCTCACTTGAAAAATACTCTTGTACTGAAGCTTTCAGATCTACTCTATTACATTATATTTTCTTTAGTCAAGTGTTTCTTTTTTTTTCTAGTAAAGTCCTTTTCATACGCATTAAAAAAAATCTTCTGCTTATTTTTGCCATATTTGCAGACTTCAGAGCATATCTGTTTTGTCTCTCAGCCAAATGGCAGAGACAGCTCAGTTCTGAGTCTAGCTAGAGTTTGTTTTTCTTGTCTGAATTCGCACTTTGATAATGTCTTACCAGCAATTTGCTACACACAACTGAGCAAAAATATCCAGAGAACATCACCCACAGATCTTAACCAGAAGGATTGGATTGTCCCTTCTGTCCTTCAGGGCATGATACATTTTCTCAGATTCTGACAAAAAAACCTTTTGCAGAATAGCTTCCCCCACACTACCACAGTCTTGACTTTTTCAGAAAGGCTTTGACCCTGCCAGATATAGGGCAAGAGACCCCCAGGGACAGCAAATCGGGTTGTGGACCCCTGCTGCACTTGTGCCAGAGTACTGGCAAGTCAGGTTGGTTATTGTGTTCCCTAGTGAGCTCTGTCCTACTTTCTTTCCTTCCTTTATCCCTTTTTCTCTGTTCCTTTTCTCATGGTAAAAGCAGTTCAGCCCCCTTTTCTTCAGATAGGAACTTTTTTTTTTTTTGTAATTCAGTACAATCTTCCCACGCTGCAGAGATTTTTTCCATGCTGGCTGTGATATCACTTTATATGGAGACCCTTCTATTGCTGTAACCCTTGAAAGTGTGGGTGAAAACGATAACATATATTCAAATATTTTGAGAAAGTATATAATAATAAAAAACTAGCAAATTATTACCAGAGGCCTCAATGTTCTAATTCTCAAAGAAATTAGGTAATAGAGTAGGTCAAGAATATGCCTTCTCCATCTTTTTGTTTTATTTCCCACTTTGCTTATGTCCTATTTCTGTAACTTTTAATCCTTATAATAGCTAATCCTTTCGGAGTAAGGATGAATCCCTTGAGACTAATGTACCTGGAAGGCCTGTAGCTTTTGCATTACCAAACTGCACAGTCTGTGAGAATATTCTGTCTGGCGGTCTATATAACCCATAGGATCTCTCAGATTGTTATTTGCAGTAGAAATGTTTGAGTTTAAAGGCTGTGTTTCAGATGGAATGAGGCCTGGTTTTTAAGCTGAGGCACATGGGTGATGAATAAGAACTGCCCTTGCACATTATCCAAGGTATGTGCATGGACTGATTGATATTTTCTGTGAGGGAGTAACAACACTGTCCTGGTTTTGATAAGGACCCAGATGTTATTTTATACCTCATGTCATTGCCAGGGGCAGGGGGGAAGGGACTCTCTGGCTTCTTAGAAGAGGGGTGGGGTTTCCAGTTGAAAAGATGTGGTGGGCAGGGTGGGAAAGTGTCTGACATTGTTCATTGTCTTGGGGTCGTGGTGAGCATTTTTCCATGTGAATCACTCTGTCTTTTGTATACTTTTGTTATTAATATTTCTGCTGTTACTATTAGTTTTCTTATTTCATTGCTGTTTTGTCTCAGTTTGAGACAATTTAGAGGGGTGGAGAACTCCAACAGAAGTCTCCTCCCTCAGATTCAATACTCCTGATTTTCACCAATACAGAGAGAGAGACCAAATATGTCCAGATGTAAGTGAAAAAATAACTCTTTACCAAGAAGAAATCCTAATGATAATACTGATAAAACTGGGTTAAACTAACAGTGAGGAGAAGCTTCCCAAGCCCTACCCATTGTACCAAATCTAGATGGTAGCTGGCCTCCCCCACCTGGAAAAAACACATGACCACAGGACAGAGACAAGATGACCACGCTTCCACATGGTTCACCTCCCTCATGCACAGAAAAACCTGACAGGAACATTTGGAGAGTCAGGGGAAGGTGAGAGAGCAGCATGTGGCTTGGGAGAGCCTTAACACGGCACTGAATTGAGGAGTACTATTCCTAAATCACGACAAACACATAGGTAAAATCCAGATTGAAGGAGAAGGGAAGGAGAATATAAGTTAACAAAAGACAAGCTGGGTCACGAAGAGTAGACTAGAAAAGGGAAACCTTTTCCCACCTGATTTAGCAAAAAGCAAACAGGGGATGATGAAGAGAGTGAGCACAGCTGGCAAAGCTCCTTTTCCCGGATCTGCAGGTGATGCCTGGGGCTCTGGGTTCCCTGGGGTCAGCAGCTGTCATGGCTTCCTCTTTGGCTCCCTGTAGACTCACAGCTGGAAAAGTCTCATGGACTACTCAGGTTCCATCTGCTCTTTGTTTGTACTGTGATATGTTTTGCAAGGCCTTACATGCAATGGATCCGTCAAAACAGAGTCTCCGCAGAGAAAACTTCCCTTGTGATTTGGTGTGATGTGCTACATGGAACGGGCATAAAAGCTGCTGACTCTTGCCAGAACCTCCATCGGCTCAGACCTCCTCTGAAAATACAAGAAGTTCAGGTCAGGTGTTTGTTGCTGCTGTAGGTTTGAAAAGTATTTATGTATCTGATACAGAGCTGTGAAACTGCACTTGGTTCACCACCATCTACAATATTTACCAGGATCTAGAAAGCTAAAAGTCTTGGAGGAAAAGTTGTCCCAGAGCAAGTACCCCAGACAATCAGGTCTCAGAGATGGGGCTGAACTTGCCAAGTCCAAACCCTCATCCAGGGCTTTGTTATTACTCCAACAGAGTTTTATCTGGAAGGGGGCTTTGGGCAACATCTTGCTCATTCTTATTGAGATCAAGACTTTCAGGTGCCTCTCCAAATTGTGGCCTGAAATTCCAGGTCATAGCCTGACTCACAACCCAGCCCACCCATGGAAATGGGAGCAAAATTCCTGACAATCCTGGCTGCCTTAGCTGCCTGGATATTTCTTGAGCTCTCACATACAAAGTCCTCTGAGAAAAAACCCAATCTGGATCTTTCCGCTCTGCACATTCTTAACTTTCAAAACAATCAGATGTGATCAAAGCATAACCTGGTTTGCAAAGCATTTGTGAAGTTGGGCAGACCTTGCCTTCACTGCATCTTGTAATGAAACCCCAGACCAGGGGCACCTCACCTGGTTCCAGGCTGGGTTTTGCTCACCAGCTGGGATCAATGCAGACTCAGCCAGTTGGCTTTAATTGGTACAGATGCCAGACTCTGTATAGTGAGATGCAAAGTGGAAAACAGGCTTTCAACCCCACTTGTGCTCAACAGACAAACACAAAAGGGGTCCAGTATCTTCAAAAGGCAGAGGGTTTAGATGGGAGTCATTGTGAAATTGCGGGGGGAATTCTGGTGGAGCTGGGTTTGCGCAGGGGCCAAGAGTATTCCTGGTGCAACACTGTTGACGTCAGCACCTCATGCATTCAGCATCAGATCCTAATTTGTATTTTCGCTTGAGCTCATAAGGTTTGGTTTGTGCTTTTGTTACAGCAGCTGTTTGCTGGTCTGGCTGCCTCAGTAATTTCCCTGATCCCTGGAAAACCCACCCGGGAGCCTGTCTCTAGAGCTCTGTGATTGCTCTCTTAAACACAGGCTCCCCATATTGACTCCCTCTCCACAGACTAATTCATCTGACTAATTATCCCCTTCTTGGTGCTAGTTTGTTGTGAATGCAGAAATTTGGTCATTACAATTTGTTCTATTCTTGAAAATTCCGAAGTCATTGAATAACAATGAATAGAAAAAACCTTTTGTTAATTCAAATTGAGCAGTGAACAGTGGTAGCCTCTCCGATGTGAGGGTGTGTCTTCCAAAAAAGTGAGACTGTGGTCACAGAAATTCATCTGTTTCAGAGAAGTCAGGGGGGAGGCTGCTCCACTGTCCTGTGCTGCAGCAGGTGTTGTTTACAGGTAATTTCCTGAGCAGTGTACAGGTGAATTATTGGGAGTTTTTTTTTTCAGTGGGAAAAATGAAGGAAAACCACTGGAATCTAAAACAAAAAGATGAATTTCCCTTAGTGGAAGTGGTTTAGAAAATGAAATGTCTACCAGAACCTTGTGAGTGCACTACTTTAGCACAGGAGTTGCTGCACTGGTTTAAACGAAGAGTTCATCAGTGAGCCTAGCCTTCATTGCTTCACTGGACAGCACAAAACGCGATTAAAATGGACAGTGGGTATCAGTATGTTAACAACCATGTTTGGCTATGGAGAGTACTTCTGCTGTTTCCATAAATCTCTGCTGGATTTTTTTGCATTCCTGTGAACACTTTGTCTCAAGCAAGATCTGAAGACAAGGCCTGTGTTTTTTAAATTTCTGTGGAGCCATCTGTGCAGTTGTACTCTGCACATCGTAACTCAAAAGGCTTTGCTTCAGCTCTACCCATTTCACTAGCAAGTAGCAAGCTCTGTGGGTGGGTGGGACAGTTCTACATTTGGAGACTCTTGTAGATGTGTGTTCTCTGTGTCTTATGTTTTCAAATGAGGTCATTAGGCATACCTAAAAGATCTCTTCCATGGTTATGCTTATGCTTGCCTTCTCCTATCCTTGTTCACCTGCTTTCTTTCACTTGTAACTGAACCATTTCATTGTATCCCTCTCTGTGTTTTTGTATGGATTTCCAAATCTTGCTAGTGCCTCCTTCACAGTTTTTAATTTTATTTTGGCTGCTTCTTTTGAAAAAGAAAAATGAACACTCTTATTTCAAAAAACGGACTACCATAATTCCTATAATTCCATTATATTTTCAGTATTAACTAATTCCTTACACTTTTCAGTATTTGTGATCTTTTCAGCATGACTTAAGATCAATTGGTTTTGATTGCTGCTAAAAATTGAGCAATATTTTTACTGAATCATTTGTAAGGAGTAATTTTGTTTTAAGAGCACCAGCAAAGGCAGTTTGCCTAGTCTCTCATTGCCCTGTTCTCTTGGTAAGTTAGGAACCTCTGAAAGTCCTAACGTTTCCTTTCCTTGATGTCAGGGGTAAATGATACACACGCTCATTCAGACACTCCTAGGCCAAAACTGACTGCTTATGTCAGATTTCCACCCGCTGCATTTTTGCTGAAATGGTTATTTTGAAATTTTCTGGATGAGCATTCCTATCCCAATATCACCTAATTTTGGGGAAACTGAAAAATCTCTGAGAGCACCTCATAGACATCCCTGATTTCTAGATACAGTGATATTTTGGTTTCATGGAAAGTAAGTTAAAGCTAAAATTCCCTGAAAGAACATAACAGATTGACTCAAAGTCCATGAAAACATTGCTTTCTTAAGACACTTCTGAAATGAAAGAAGATTGTTTTGCATCTGTCAGCTCCTTGACTCCTTGAGGTTGTAGCAATCAAGTTCTCACCTGGTGCTGTTTAGTAGCATGTTCTTAGGGGCAGCTCTGTTCCAGGTAGAAACCACCACAGATTCCATCACATTGATCACATCACAAAGAAAAGTAAAGTTTGAAAGAGAAATGCAATTCACTGCTTTCTGATCCGTCGATGGAAGGTTGCATCCTTTTCCACTTATCTTAAACATGCCGGTTTAAATGAGATCACTTTATTATTAGAGTAAATTACTAGCTCTGGGGCTTTTCTTCATGGATCTGTCTTAAGTTTCTTCTCCAAAATTGTTTGAGATGCAAAGTGACTTGTGTTCAGAATATTTGCTGTAGTTAACTGTAGAGGTGACCTGTGAATGCAGAATCAGACAATGGTGGGAAAAAAGACCAGTGAGATGTAGTCACGCAGAAATGAAGAGAACTACTATGAATGGAAGATTTCCTATAAAAGGCCATATGGTGTTACCTATTTATTCCCATTTGTCTCCCTGAAAGGTTTGAGACTGTGCTGGAACACAGCTTTTTCACATTCTTTTCTGCTTATTGTGTTCTCCTCTTCCTCTGTCTCTTCCCCCCCCATCTCTAATATTTTTGTTTGAGTTAAAGCTGGACATAGTGGGAGAGAGATTTGAGTTCCCCCCCTCCTCTTCCCCTATGATCTCTCATCTCTTATCTATGTCTGTAAATGTTTTGTTTTATTAATGCACAGTTGCCAGAGAAATGCTGGGCCCAGCTCCAGGCAGTCTCATTTCCATCTTGCATCATGAGACATTCCAGACCTGAACAGCATGAACTTGCACAGCCAAGTATTTAGGAGAAAGCAATGAATCTGTGTCACTAGAAACTCTGAATATCCCTTAGAATGAAATGTTATTATTTAGTATGTGCAGAAAAAGATGTATCACACCATTTCTATAAAAGGTCTTGGAGCAGAAAGGCCTATACTTAAACTATCAACCATTATAGTCAACATAGCAACTCACTTAAGTCTGATATCAGAGTTAAAGGACCACCATACTCCTCTCACTTCTTGCCCCAGACCACTGAAAGATGACAGTGTGGTAGTGACTTTTTAATCCTGTAGGATCCCAGACCCCTCCTAGCACCAGATCAACTTCTTTCACTGGAGCTCATCATCTTTGTGTTTCTTCCTCTCATTCCACTTTTAATATTTTGGTACTTTCTTTGAACATGGAGAGGAATTATGGATAAACGTGTTTCAGTTGGAGCATATGTTTGTTGAGACAAACATCACCCCTACTGCTGTGAGAGCTTAATCTGGCGCCAGGGAGCTTGCAAAGGTTTCTGAGATTTCCAAACCTTTCTTAGAAGTTGGTGCAGAAGTTTGCCAGAGGTTACCACAACCTGTAGGAGTGATGTTCTTCAGCAGAGAAGTAAAACATATAGCTGTGACTGTCTGCCTTACTTATATTGTTGCAGCTGATTTTGACAGAGTCTGTAAACTAGAGCATAAGGCCTGAAAAATGTACCAGAAATTTGGAGTAGCTTCTGGGTGTTAGTGCTTGGAATCAAGCTCCAAGCCTTCAGACTGGACATGTCCATGAAAGCAGATCTTTCTCCTCTACTGCCAGATGCCCTGGAAAAGAAAGCAGTAGAGGAAATTAAAACCAAATGATATTCTGGAGAAAGAGGTCCAAAGTGATGCTGGAGTAACTCCACATGAAGGATCCTTCATGTCCAGATGAGTGAGACAAACAAAGACCAGCTGCCTTTATGTACTTGCCCTGTCTGGTAGTGACTGGAGCATGCTGCATCTTTCAGTTGCCTCCTGCCCATCTTAAAGGTTTTAAGAGCTTCTCTAATCAAGTAAGGGCAGCATTGTATTTAATCAGTTGCCTGTCAGCTGGCACAAGGCCTTGAAGAGGTTTGGAAGAGGGAATAGAGACACTGCACACCTGCTTCCATCCTTTGCCCAAGATACGCTCAATAATACCAGGTGCTCCCGTTTGGTTTGTTTCTGGTCTACAAGCAAGTGTTAAAACAGGGTTACTCAGATGTGCAGTGCCTTTGCACCAGCCCAGGCACAGCATTGTACTTGTTAGTTCATCACTTTGTGGAAAACATATGAAGCCTGGTCACATGCGAATCAATATTTCCAGTGGATAAGAGGGAGGGAAAGAGAGAGAGAGGGAAGAGCTAAGGCAACAACTTGACTGAATGCAAATGGGACAGGAAGTGAACTAGCCCTGCATGCTGAAGTCTGGATTTTTCTATCAGCCTTGTGGGTGCTTTTGCTTTTCTTAATGCCTGAGCTTCATGGAAATCAGTGTTTATTTATTCATATTTAAATGATTTTTGAATGCTTGCTAGCTCAATATATTGATAATAAACTTTTTGGTGGAAAATAGATGCCGGTTTAATTTCTAACTTTATTAATTGGAATGGAGGATACACAGACCTCAGGGAATTATATATTTTTGTGTCTATTAATATAAATATTTTTCTTTCAGATAAGCATCTGATAGAGAAAAAAAATCTATGAAAGCTGTAAATAAAAATTCCTTTCTTCCTCCTTCTTGCAAATTGTTCTGTAAATAACTACAATTGGTTTTGGACTAGAGGCCAGACCTTGACCACTTAATCAGTTGAACAGCTGTGCTTTTTCCCCAACATCACTTGTGATCATCTGGTATATTCTCCACGTGGGAAAGGCATGTGGCTTGTACCTGGGTTTGGAAGAGAGACAGCACTGATCTTGCTCTTGCTGCAGTGGCTTGGGGCTCAGCAGTGTCTGGTGAAACAACACAGCTAAGGTGACTCCTGCTTGCTCACAGATCTTCTGCTTCAAGGCCTTCCACTCCTGGAGACATGTAAGTGAGGGACAACACTGCCTCCAGAGTACCGAGCAACCACTGCCACTTAGCAAAGCCCGCGCATCAAAGGTTGGTACTGCAGATGAAATTTGGAGTGGTTTAAAACTAACTCGTAGTGTTAAAGCAGATTATTATTACCTTAAACAGACTCTAGTACTTTCTGAGAGAGATATTCTTCTGTCTGCAGACAAAAAAATTCAAAGTATGCTAATGAGGGGAGTTGGTTTGGAAATTTGTGCTGACCATAACTATATTGTTATATCTCTGGTTTTGCATATTTGCATGGAGATAGAGTGAATGAAATACCATCCTTTAAACTCAAGCAGCCTAGACACGGGCAGAACACACTTCAATGTATGCTGCCTCTGCTTGCCAAAATATTTCTTGCCTCCAACTGGAAAAAGGCAAGTTCCTTGTGGGACAAACAGCCTGCTTGAGTCATGACTTCTGGGCCAGCAACATTTAATGACTTTTCTACGAGTTTTTCATCATTCCTAAGTAACTGACTTGAAAAGTAACTAATTTCCTTCTTAAATTTTTCTGTAATTTTGGTCACTTCTGAATGAAAGTAGTTTCAGTCAAACTGAAAAACAGGAAAGCAGAGGGAGAAAAGATGACCATAATAAACACATTGCAAAGGGAAAGTTTATGTGTGTCTTCCTTGATAATTACCCTACTCAGTCGCAATGGGTCCAAAACTGCAGAGGAGAAAGGGTGAAGGGACATGAACTAAATGTGGTCAGTAAGTTAACTTTAGGGTAGACTCGAATTTGGGTTCAATTAAAACAAAGTCTCTTAAGGGTGAGGAACATACTCAAGGAGGGTACAGTCAGATAACAGGACAAACTGAAAGGCTGAGAAGTTGGGAAGATGATATGAAGACTCTTCTTTGTAAGTCTTTGGCAGTACTGCAGGTGAGATCGCGTTTCCTTTGTCTCCCACCTGTCCTTGATTTATGAAGGATGAAGGCTGCTACTACAGTCTTAGTTATAGACACCTGACTCAAACTCAAGCCAAGCAGCTCACATTTTTAATACTGGTGATCTCCATTTCCTTCCATCTGTCAGCTAGGGTTGTGATGGTCCTGGACACAGTCCAGTAGTCTGGAGGGGAGAGTTTGGTGGAACTGGCCTCTGCTCAGTTTCCACTGCACAACTCCCGTGGCACAAAAGCAGTTCCCTTTCTGAAGCCTTGCCAGATGCATTGAAGACTTAAACAGTGAATACAAAAATTTATTTAATCTCTTGCAGTCACTCACCAGTTTCAAGCTGTGCCATGATGACAGGTTGCATGGGAAAAGCTTCTTTTGTTGACTGAACATGACATGCCCCTTCTGGCTGCCCTCAGGGTATGAGTACCCATACTCAGTTCACTGGCACTGCACTTACCTACTCTTTTAAAAAACAACCTACTAAACCAGAGGAGATTATTTTGCTCCCACCATGTAACGTATTTGGAAAGTGACCTCAATCTGTCAGCAGCAGGAACTGGCTTTTAGTAGGCTTGAGAGACACACACTTGCAAAAGGTGCTGGGCCTCAGCTTGCCAGAGATTTATTAGCTTTGGAAAGAGCGGTCCACAGTATTGCCACAGGCTCTGGAATGGGAATTTGCTGTGACAGTCTCAGATTAGGAGGTGGTCTCTGCAGAAACCCTCATCTTTGCAATTCTGAAGTAAGAGGTTGAAAAACATAGTTAGCATTGGCATTCTTCAAGGCACCAACATCTGATTATTATTGACGTTTGGAACAGTGAGTAGCTGAATAGCCTGTCACTTGTAGATTTAGAATTATTTTCTTAAATGTTTTTATAACCTTTTATGAAATTCCCTAGAATGAATCACTGTTTAACAACAGCTTAGTAAACATCATACAGTTAAAGTGATTTGAACATAGTACAATCTGAACTAAGATTGAGTCTTCAAAGAAAAGATTTACTAGAAGCTGCAAAACAAACTCTGTTCTTTCCCTTAATGCAATAAAACACCTGTCAGCCTCCAAATAATCAGATTTTCAGAAGTTTCTAGCAATAGCTGTGAATTCTGAATGTTCCCTTCCACCCCAGAAGGCATACACCTGATGATTTATAACCAGTACACGTTCTGCTCTTTAAATGCTGCAAGAAAGGTACATGACCCTAGCCAAGGGCACAAGGACATGGCTTCTGGTTGGGAAAACCTTGCAAGGGGGTGTGTGATTCTCACACGTGCTTTTCTGGGAGCTCCTTGATGCAATCTGAGTCTAATGAACACACCTGACAAAGTAAACAAACACCAAAGAGCACTTCCTCAGCCTTTTTCCAGAGTTATAACTGCAGCTGTACCCAGGATCATAGGGCAAAATCTGACTGACTGTCTGTCAATCAGTCCGTCCATTTCTTCTACCAGTAAAGTCCACAGGTAAGAGCAGACTATTTGTATCTTACTCCAACTCTGTTTTGATTCAGCTGTAAGGTATGGAGAAGCATTTTTGTTTGCTTTAGACAATGAGTATAGTAACTTCTGAGGCATTCTAGATATGGATAAATGATACTGTTGTTGTTATGAGGCACTGAACTCTGAGAAGACATGATGGTGCTTCTCCCTACATGTTTTTTTTGACCTGTGCCAAGCCTCTGAATTGCTCCGTGCCTCTCTTTCTTAGATGTAAAGTCTGTATGACTTTACACAAGCTGTATGACTGTGCTGTGATGTTACACTCGGAAACACACATGAGGCACTTGCCTATTCTACAAGAGTAAACAAGACTGGGACGACAAACGGTTGTATTTTTAGGAGTAATTATTTCCCTCTGCCAACTTTTTTGGAACTGGACCAGTGCAGTGGACTGACTGTTAGTCAACACACCAATAATTGGTTGGAAAGGGAGAATAGATAGATATTGGGATGGAGGAGCTGCATCTTGAACCAAATCAAACCCAGGCCCAGCAGATCTAAATAGTTTAGTGGCAATCTCCTGGATATGTCTGCACCCCTCTACTGCATAGTAATGCAGGCAGTGAGAAGAAACACTGAGGTCTGGCAGAGATAATGGTGTCAAACTCAATGTTGCATGAATGTGGTTGTTGTGCTTTGATGACTGGGGTGTCTCAGGATCAGTGTTGGAGGGAATGGGCCTCTGAAAGCTTGGAGCTGGCTTTGTGTAGTACCACTCACAAAGCCAGTCCTAGGATTGTTCAGGCACTACTTAGATCCATGTCTTTGTGCACACTTGATGAAGTCCAGCACCAAGGAAACTGGCTAAGACAGCTGCAGAAATATTAGGGAACATTCCAGAGCTATCATGGGAAATGGATGAAATCCCAAAATGTAGGAAAAGAGTGTGTGTAGTGATACTCTTTTAAGAAAGGAGAAAAAGAAGTGAAAAGAACTGGTTAGTAGTCACCGAAGTTTCAATTCCTGGAAAAAGTGGAACAAATGAACAGTGTGTAAGCATATAGAAGATAACAAGGTGGTAAGTCACAGGCACACAGGCCTGTCAAGAAGAAATCCTATCGGAGCCACCTGCCCTCTTCTTTCTGACAGAGGAACCAATCAGGGAAGAAAAAGATGTCCTTTCTTCTGACTTGGGTAAAGTTTTCCATGTTCCTTCCCACGACACTTGTAAGGCAGCTACAGACCCACACCCTGTGAAACTCATGTAATATGAGTGCACAGTCCAAGGAGAAGGCTTATTCACTGAACAGCCCTTGGAACTTTGTATCAAACACGGAGAGAGTAATGAGGGGACTTGTTATTAATGGCTCCATAGTTGCAACAGAGATAATGCTTATCAAATGTCACGACAGTGTCATGCTGACAGTCATGCAAGCACATGGGAGAACAGGGTCAGAATTCAAAGGGAGGACCAAATGAAACAATATTCAATATGGACAGGTACAAAATAAGAATGAATAATCCACTGTACAAATACAAGGTAGGTGACATCTTGCAGGACAGCAAGGGAATGGAAGGTTTTAGTGGGTTTAAGGGATCACAAAATGAATGTTTCAAACGCCTTGCTACTGTTAAGAGACCAACATTATCCTGGGACAAACAGACATGAGTATAGACTCTGAAATAGCCTAACTGTAGATTGAATATTTCACAAAAGCTATAGATTAGTTAAAGAGAGTTGAGACAATAAAAACAAAAATAATCAGAAGTGTAGAGAAGATACTTATTGCATTTTTTGAATTTGTTGAGGAGGCTGTACACTAACCTCTCAGCTTCTTGTGAATGAAAGCAGAGAGTTTTCTGAGTCAGTGGTAGATAGGATAAGAATGCTCCTTTACAACTTACATTGTAGCAGAAGATATAAGGGTTAGGCTTTAGGAAGCCCTTCTGAGGCCAAGTGAGGTAAAGCAGTGAATAAGTTGCTTAGGGGAGCTTGGGAGTCTTTTATGAGAGATTTCAAAAACTTCGCATCTTCCAGGAATTGTCACAGTAGTACTACCACGGGTAGAGATGTAAATAACACAAAAACAACAGAGAACCC
Source organism: Corapipo altera (assembly GCF_003945725.1). Lineage (NCBI taxonomy): Eukaryota > Metazoa > Chordata > Aves > Passeriformes > Pipridae > Corapipo > Corapipo altera. The sequence goes on along the minus strand of NW_020884885.1, from coordinate 11,426,860 downwards.
AGATAGAATAGCTGTGAAAACTAGACAAGCCTTTGGGCAAATAAGTTTCTTTTCCAGTCTCAATCTGTTGGTAATCTTGCTGTGGAACAGACCAGACAGTGTCCCTGCCAGTCTGTGCTGAGGGCAAGAGAAATCACTTAGTAAGAAAAGAGGTGCTTGGCAGCGTTTTTAGAAACAGAGGTAGCAGCACCACCTGCACATTTCTATTGACTATTTCTGCCTTATTTTAGCCTCCAAATACTAACGACAGGTTGTTCAACTGTTGAAACAAGAGGATCTTCTTCTCAGTTTCAATTTAAAGGTCTGGGGGCCACTGGCTTTAAAGGGATTTCAGGTTCTGGATCTGGAGCCATGTTAGAAATTGGAAGGATTTCCAGTCTTGGAAGATTTTACTTCCATCCCAACCACTTCCACGTTTCTTTTCCTGACCAATTTTTTTCATCCATTCACTTCTCTGAAGAGAAGATAGACTCTTAGCAGCACTGGCTAATACAGATACTTACAGGTATCAGAACTTTGTACTAGTCTGACTTCTGTTTATGTCTCCTTTCCAGACAACAATCAATCCAGTGTGGTTATTTTAATTTAAATATTAGCATAAATTTTCTGCTAGCTTTACTTAAAAATTTATTTCAGGAAGCTCAAAAACCTCCCTCTCATTTGCTCACTTGCACAGCCAGACAGTGCCTTCTCTCAGTAAGTTTGCTGTAAAATAGTATTTAATAGTAAAATAGTATTTAAAAAAAGGGACTTTATTTTTGGGCTACATCAAGTTCAGATAATGATAGTGTAGCTGGATGCAGCACCAGTTGTACAGCTCAGGCAGCTGGCATCACACTGGTCAGCAGGACCAGTGTTGACCCACAGAGTCTCAGGTTGTTCCCTGAGCATGCTGGTAGTTACACAAGGACAATAAAGTTACTGGGAGAAATTACTGACTTTTTAAGGGCAACAGCACTGGAGCTCTTGCTCCCATTCATAGATGGGGTGAATGAGAGAAGGAGAACAGAAAGGTCTCCAGCTCTCACGAACTGACTGCAAGAAAAAGCTTAAAAAACCCCAAAATCAACCCAGAATAAAAGAGTATTTATTAGCATTTATTAAGAAAGGATAGACAGCACTGACAACGTGTGAGGGAAACATCCCTTTTTGTGGATTATACTTGGTTCAGAAAAGCAGAAACTGAGCACAGCTGAACTGGATGGGTATGTTGATGTTGCCTTTGTAGCTCTCTGATCAAGGCAAGCAGTTGTAAGTTTTGTGCCTTCAGCTCCACAAACAAAGCTACCAGACTTAGCATCATTTGCGATTCTCAGGCCTGGCAAAGCAGAAAAGAAGGTCAGGATGAGGACGATGATCTGCTGTCAGTGCAGTGAGGCTGGAGCAGAATAGTTGTGGAGCTCTGGCAGGATTGAGTTGCACTGGTAGAGCCCTGTGAAAACCAAGGACACTCACAGCAGTGGGTGTTGCAGGCCAGCATTACAGCTTTAAGGGAAAGTTGTCTTTATGTACACAGTTTCTCAGTGTGTAAAATACTTCATTTATCCTGTAATTGCAAAAAACTACACTGACACCACCAACCCTCACTACCATCATCATTCATGTTAAAAAAGATTTATTGTGAACAAACAGGTCATTTGGGAGGACATTAGAAGTATCCTCTTAGTCATACTACAGGAAAAAAGATCACTGTTTCAACTCATGTAGTTATTTCAGGCAGAAGCAGTGTAAACTCCTCACAACTATAAATTAAAATACAGAAGAATTCTCACCCATGGTTTTATATAGAAATTGAATTCCAACTGTTTACTGTATCAGATCAAAGATGGAGGTCTCTGTGTCTATCTTTAACATCAGATGAGAGCAGTTATCCTGCTCTTCTTTGGTTTTTCTGTTTTAAGGCAAATGTAACAGATCCTGAATATTCCTTACATAAAACTAGAGGGACAAAAAACCTCATGGCAACTGAAGGGCACAGTACAAACAGCCACATCAAGAGAAATGGGTTGATACCTTATTTTGTTGTGTCATTACTTAGGGAATTTTATCTCTTTTATTTACCTCAGTGATCTGCAATTGTGAGTTTGAAGGCCACAAAAGGGGCCAAGGGGTTCTTGGCTCAGTGTCTGTGGGTTCTGAAATGACCCATGTTGTTTTCTGGCAGCAGAGAGGGAGAAAATATTTGCAAAGAACTCGCAGACCAGAGTCAGCCCAAGAAGCAGCAATAACCAAAAAAAGAAAGAAACCAGACAAATAAAAATGCATGACTAACTAATATAAACAGCATGTCAAAAGGGAAACAACTTCTAGTGCTCATTTCCTAGCTAGAGCCAGTAGCTCTTCTTTTCCTCTACTCTGTTCAACATGGTTTTTCTTTGCTGTCCTCTTCCAGTGTCGGTGACCATGAAGAATCTGTAAACAGATGTCATTTTATCAGTTGCCACACCATGTCCTTCACGGTGAAGCCTCTCAGGGTTTCTTTCTCTAGGGCAATACAAAAATCTCTGTGTTTAGAAATAGAAGGTTTCAACCAGCCCTGCAAGGAACTTAAATGTACATATGAATCTGCAAGTGCTGAGATGTCTTTGCTTGTCTTGGCCATGAGTGCCTGACAAGCCTTAGTGGAGGACATGAAGTACTGCAAGAGCTTTCTCTGCATATAGTATGACACTTGTCCGTGTCATATGGAAAGTTAAATTTATTTGCCCTAATAGACATACTGGATTTGATTTCTTGCCTGAGGCATCAGCCACTGTTTCTTCACCATGAAGAAGAAAACGCACGCCCTGTCACTCCCTAGTTGAATGCAGTGTGCTCATCAGTTTAGCAGAAGTGCAACCTGCACCTGCCCTGAAATTTGCCACTATTTCATCTGTAACATAAACACTTATTCAGTCACAACTTACAGAAATCATCTTATGGCAGCTAAATCTACAGGAATTTAGATATCTTTAAAGAAGAGAATTGGTCTCTTTTTTGTTTAGTTCTGTTCGGGACTGCAACTGCAGAAGTAGGTTTGGTCATAGGAATCTGGTTCCATTTCTTCTCTTGCATCCCTCTAGCAAATGAATTTAGACACTCAGATGCACTTTACCTCTGTTTGCTATTAGTCACAGGGTTAGCCAGTACTTAAAACACATCCAACCCGAACACTGCTTCCTGCTCCAGGGAACACCTTTAAATAATGGCATGGGAGAAGTAAGCAGACCTGGCTCTTATCAAAGTAATTTGCACAGAAAGTGTGAAAAACACAATTTCTTAGTTATTTGTGTAGATGTCACACTTACTGTGAGGGTGGAAAACCCTCAGCATTTCCAGTAGCTCCCTCTGCCCACAGTAGGATAGGTCCTGTGGGTCTGCCCAGAGTTTCACAGAAAACGCAATGTGCTGTTAAATCAATTACAAAACTGACACCTGGGGAAAAAAAAAAAAAAAGAAAAAAAAAGAAGAATCAGTTTCAGAAAATTTAGAAGTTGAATAGACAAACTCTTATTTTCTTCAGCAGTTTTCCTTGTCCAGCTCCACTTTACAAAAGATTTTTGAAGACTGTCCTACTGCCCTCTGTGGGCTTTATGGTAAAGTACCTTTAAATAACCCATTGGGCATGTGTTGGGACATGACTCCCTCAGAAACTTTTGCTTCTCTCATGATCATGTGCTGCAGCTGCTTATTAAAATTATATCTTAATTTAACAAGGCCAGCTGTACACCCTCCTATGCCCCACGTGGCTGCCAGTGCTATAAGAAGCCTGAGAGAAGGCATCTGTAATGGCTGTTTGGTCTTGCTTGTTCTGAAAGCCAGTGAGACATAAACTCATCTCCAAAGAAACATACAGAAATGGAAGAACTAATGATAAGTTTGGAAGGAAGATCCTGGTACTATGACATCCTGCCTTAGTTTTGGTTGAGGTGCTTTGTTTCAGTCATCATTTTATGGTGTTCAGGGGCTGGGCTGAGGGGGTTTGCCGGAGAATTGAGTGGATAATAAATATTGTTGATAAGATTTATACATTAGAAACTCTTTGTGAAGCAGAAATTTTGTTTTCTGGCATTTCTCTACAATGGTCAGTTTTTAAAGAATGTAAAAATAACTGCTGCTTTTTAGCTTCAGCTGCTCTGTGTCCCTTGGTAATTTGGGGAATGAGATGCAGAACAGACAGTGCCTGGGGGTGTTCTTCTGCACCATTACTGTCCAGGGCATTAGCTCAGTCCAGAGAAACCACAGAATTAAGAGAGTTTCAATTTGTTCTCATTTGTCCAATAACATGGCTAAATCTCATATTTATTTATAATATTTACCAAATTAGAGAGATGCAAAATGTTTTTTTCTCAATAGTCTATTTGGATTTTAATTTATAAGCTGCAATTATTGCAATGAATTTTTACCAGTGCCACCTTCAAGGAACTAGACCTGAGTCTGCTCAACTTGTCTGGTTCCAAGTCAGCACAGAAATGGGCATCACAGAGTTGTGGGTTTGGTCATGGTGCTTCTGGGCTTTACTTAAGTATTGCCAGTGGCCACTACACATCTTAGGGAAGTAACCCTCCTCTGATCTACAGCATTGTAAGAGCCAAACCAGCATCCTTCCACGTGCTGGAGGCTGTTGAAAATGGTTGTTTTACTCTGCCGCAGCAGAAACTCCCATTTAAATGGGAGTTTAAATGGGAGTTTCGGTTAAATATCCTGTTAAATCTCCTGCTAACACAGTCACGACTTGGCAGGGCCCCTGCTCGTACGTGTTCCTTCCCACCGGTGGGTTTCCACGCACACTCACTGCGCCAGGCGGAGTAAGGTAGCCGGGGCTGGAGCACCCTCTGCAGGGACCTTCCTCCCGTCACGGCGCCGGCAGCGGAGCCGCCTGCCCCGGCGGAGGTGTTCAGGGACACCTCCAGCCCACAGCGCTCCTCCGCACTGCCGAGATGGACGGAGCTAAAAGGGCAGAGGGATTGTGCTGTGGGAAGCCTCGGCTCAGGGAGTGTCAGCAGTGGGAGCTCCAAAACGCCTGCTCTGCTGGGAGGGGATGCAAAGGACATACTTTGGGAAAGGGGAGCAGCATGATTACGGAGATGCTAACCCAAGTGCTGATTGGTATGAACCATCCTTTTTGCAGCATGAAGGCATCTATAATTTTAAGGCTTTATTATTCTTTAAGAAAAACTTCTGTAATTAACAAAATAATTTATTATTACCATCCAACACTGAACTAAGTTGCAAGGCCTCCATTTGCTTTTGTGAAAGTTTTCCCTACCAAAACCGCTGTGACGGTTGTCCTATTTCCCAGCTCAAGGCCTCATACTCAAGCTTCCACTCAGCTTGAGAACGTGCTGGAAATAAACAGAAATTCTGGCTTCCAGGGATTTCATTTCAATGCTGCCTGTGACCATACCATTGAGCAAGACTCCAGATTTGACAGACATTAGTTTTGAATATCATTGCTTACAGGCACTGGCAGAGGAGCACCGGCAGAGGAGCACAGTCCCCTGCTCCAATAGCTTGCAATGTGTAGGGCAAACATTGTCTAAGATTTAGCTGATTGTCAACTAGTTGCATCAACCTCTTATAGTCCTATAATAAACTAAAAGCAACAAAATAGTGAAGTTTAATACCATCTTTTAAAGGTGGTATGTTCAGGATTACACATCACAGTTTGCTAGAAGCAGAGTTGTGGTATGCGGTTTGCTTGGGGAAGGAATGCTCTGTAACTGCAGCACTTGGCTGTCATCTGCTGAGATGAAACTGAAGCATTAAATTTGCTGTAAACAAGGAAGGAACTCTATGACAGTATTTGGTTTGCATTCCTGAGCTTGCTGCATGAAAAGCGAAGGTAGAGAAGGGTTTTTTGTCAAAAGAGCGTTAAAAGAATTAGCCTGTCTTGGATACATCAATATCCACCTATGAATATGGCACCCATACTTTTGTCACTTCAATAGGTGTACAAAACAGCTCAGAAAATAAAGTCTTTCTTTTTGGTTTTGCAATTCTCAGTGGCTTGCTCTGTGCACATTTCAACACCATCGCTTCTTGCACTTAGTCCTCTTTTCCATTTGAACTGGAAAAGCAGCTCAAAGAACTAGCAGCTCAAACAACTATCTCAGCAATATAACAGCACATGATATGTTTCTTCTCAATCCGATGCCTGCCTGACCCATGATTGCAAGGGAAGCTCTTAATCTCATTTTAAAAATCAAGTTTCCACTTTCCAAGGCATAAGAAGGTGAAAACAACTGAACCGTGAACAATAGTTCAAGATTTATTTATTGTTTTATATCATGAATCCAGGTTCCATTCCTTTTAATGTTTATATTTTGAAATAGTGGCTCTTTCTGAAGCCAGTGCATAAGTTGAGTTACTTTTGAGAATGGTTTGCTGCTGTCTGGCTAAGTTATGACCCTCAAGTAAAACAGGCTGCAGCCAAGCCCTCAGGTTTCTTTGAAAAGCTTTTTAAAAAGACTGTTCCATGCTGCCTTTAATCTATTTATATTTGCTATTAAACTTCTATCATCAGTGGCTCTATTCATTGTTGCTCTGGTCTTTGTGTGCTATCCCATACAATCAGTGTAAAAGTCCTTATATAATTAAGTCTGTACTTGTAGAACATAGAGTGCCATTCCCATGGGAAAAAAAAAACCAAACCAAACCAAACCAAACCAACAAACCAAAACAAAACCAAAAACAAACAAACAAACAAAAAACACACAAGAGGAAAGTAAAGGCCCATCTTTCCTATGGGCATGTGGAAATACAACCTCTCGCTAAGCAGACCACTGGAAAAAAATCCAAACTACTCTCTGATCATAAATTATTAAGAAAGGTAGTGTCATTTTTAAAGCTGTCTTGCCACTTTTCTTTTTAATTTCTCCTCCCATACAGACAAGTATTCAAAGTATTTCACAAAAAGTAACGAAGATCAAGATCTTTGTTTCCATTTCACAGACTAAGAAATGGAATAATAGTGTCCAAGAATGATTTATTAAAATCCAGAGTGAAGTTAATAAGAGTGGGATAAAAAAACCTACAGTGCTGCAATGAAGTAGATCTTTTGATCTAGATGGAAAATCGAGAACTTTGTATGTGCTTCACCACCTATACATTGGCCACAGGTGACACAGGATATGGATGCTGGGTTTCATTCTAGTCTTCTCATAAATTATTGTTTTTGTGTTTGTACTTGCTGCCTTAGAGCTCATTCCTTATCCTGCCAGGCTCGGGTCTGGACTGAAATTTCCAAACCGATGGGCCGCGGTGCTGCTAGCTCTGTCCTGCAGTGTGGCTTGAGGCATCTTCATGGCTGATGCAGCAAGACAGCTCTGTGAAGTCGAGTTCTGCAATTATAGATCCCTGCAGGGAACTTGAGCTGGTGGTGTAGAGGGAAAGTAAGAAATCCTGCATTCGCTCTCTGCAGTTCGAGGACGGGGGGTACTCGGAAGGATTGGAAACCAGCAGCTGACTGATGGTGGGGTGTAAACACAGGAGCGAACTGGTGTAGTGCCTGGTCCCTCCGGACGGCCAGCCTGGAAGCACAAGTCCTTCACTAGTGTCCAGGGGTCGCAGGCAGTGACCCATCCCCTTGCCTGTCCCCGAGCCCTGCCCGAGTGCCCGGGCGGGCAGCGGGCACAGCCGCGGGCAGAGGCTGCCGCCGCACCCCCGCAGCTCCCGCCGGCAGGGCCCGCGCCCCCCAACCCCGCCGCCAGCGACCCGGGCCCGGCGGGAGCGGGATCGGCATTCGAGGCTGGAGGGGCCGTGCTCGTCGGCCCCGCTTCCCAGGGCTCCGCCTCGCCGGGGCCAGGGTGACACGGGCGAAGCCGTGCCGGGCCGTGCCTGGCAGCGCCGGGCGGGGCGGGCCGGGGCGGAGCCGGGGCGGGG
>NW_020884885.1:11394477-11418597 GCF_003945725.1 Corapipo altera | reverse complement strand
GCCGGGGCGGGGCGGCCGTGGCGCGCTGTGGCTCGGCACGGCCCGGCACGGGGGGTGCGGCACGGCCCGGCACGGCCCGGCACAGCACGGTGCTGCCTCCCGCCGGGCCGCGCCGGGAGCAGGGAGAAAGGGGGGAGAGAGGCGGGGAAGAAAGGAAGGAGGCAGGGACGGAGGGACCCCGCGGCGCCGCTCGGAGCCCGGCCCGACCCCGGGAACGCGACAAGTGCCTGGCACGGGATAAAGTTATCCCGGAATAAGGCTGCACGCATGTGCGTCACCCCGGATGTGAACATGCCGGCCCGGCTCCCCGCTAGCTCGCTCCGCCTGGCTCCAGCGGATGGGCTGAGCCGAGCCGTGTCGAGCCGAGCCGTGCCAAGCCGTGCCCGCGTCCCTGCAGCCCGGTAGGGGCTGGGGGAGGCCGGGGCCCCCGGCGCCCTCGAGGGCCGAGGTGCGAGAGCCCCTCCCGGCGGGGCAGGGGCAGGTGCGCAGCCCGGGGCGAGCGGCGGGCGGGCCCCCGGCAGCGATGGATTTTAGGGGGAAGAAGTACGAGCGCGGCAGTAACTGGTCGGACCCCGAGGTGGTGGAGCTGCTGCAGCTCTGGGCCGACGAGTCGGTGCAGATAGAGTTGGAGAGCTGCTTGCGCAACCAGCACGTCTTCAATCGCATCGCCGAGGTGCTGCGGGAGAAGGGCATCCACCGGACGGGCGACCAGTGCCGGGAGAAGATCAAGAAGATGAAGCTGGAGTACCGGCGGATCAAGGACAATAGCAAGGCCCCGCGGGGCGGGCGGACGTGGAAGTTCTACGAGGTGATGGACCGGGTGCTGACCAGCCGACCAGCCCTGGCCTATGGGTCCCTGAGCAGCAGCATGATGGCTCAGCAGGTGTTGCAGGGCAGCATGGTGGAGAGCTACCACCACCAGTTCGCCTCCTCGGCCCTGCCCTTTGGACACTCCCAGCACCCTGAACTGATGGAAATCAAATGTGAGGAGGTGAACTCTGATGACCACAGCTTGACCCCAGAGCCCCCACAAGCCATGTCTTACCAGCAGGGCTCCCCTGAAGAACAGGAGATGGAGAGAGCCTTCTTGGAGAGGGCCCAAAACGACTCTCCTATCTCCAGGGTGGAGATTCCCATTGAAACCAATGTTTCACCTTCAGGTAGGGATAGCCTTTTACATTCCAGCATAAGGTTTCTGCCCATTTTCCCCGAGATTTTTTTTCCTAGTGCAGAGGTAGACACCTAGTTGTCACACTGACATTCGGATCCTTGGTTTTCCATGTCCCAAAAAACTTTAAAGTAGAAGGCTGGTATCTGCATTCATAGTCTTCTGACCATTCCTAAAATGTATCTTGCTGCAGGTAAATAAAGTCGAGAATTACTGAGCTAGGCTAAATACTGTGTATGAAATCCAAAGGGCTGGAATGTCAGCCATAAGCTGGGCTAGACATTTGTGCTGGATTTCTGCATATAGTGCTGACAGTGCTTACCTTACTGAAAAAAAACCCCAATTGCATGCTTTTTGGTATAATTTGAACATAACCAGGGCTGTCTGCAGTCCTCATGCTGAATTGTATCAGGAGACCCTCTTCTGCCATGGTTGCGTTATAAACCTGCAGGTGAAACTTCCCATGCATTCTTTTAAAATGTATTCCAGATCTAATAGTTTAGGATATTCAACAATGAAGAATACTTGGGAATAATTATTGTCTGGCTTTCTAAGCTATTTAGTGGGACTTGTAAAGAAGTCATGGGCAGAAACAGCATATTTGTTTATAGGAGATTAGACTCGTGCACTGACAGTAGAATTGGCTATTGCTTAGCTGTCAGTCTGGAAATCCTGGGGATTTCAAACCAGTCTAGAACTGGCTGATGGAAGAGCATGACATGTTGGAGAAGAAGAGGGATGATAACCAGTGTGAGACTGATGTCTGAGATCAGGAAGAAATGCTATGTCCTCTTCACTGTGGTGATTGCATAGTTAGTCCAGTGGAGGCAACTGGTGATCGATCATTCAGGTTAATACGGAGGCCGAGTATGGGGCTGGGGCTGGCACCATAGTGGTATGCCCAATGTGTGCTGTTAAAAAACAAACTTCAAAAAAATTCGCAAACCTCAAGATGTACCTGACAGGTTTTACTTTGTTTTTTTTCTGTAAACTCTATAGTAGATCAAAAGGCATTCCAAGGACGGGCAGGAGAAGGCAGCAAAGCATGTCCATGCCACTTCATTTGTTGTGCATTTACTTTTTCTTCCTTTCTTTTATGTATTCACAGGTTTCAGTGAGCCCAACATGGCAAACTCATCACGGATCCAGAATGTTGTTCCCAGGCCTGGCTTCTCTGCCTTGCATCGACTGAGAAAAAAGCGGAAAGGCCAGCGTATGAGGGACCCGCTTGATGATCTCTTGTTGAAGACTCTGACATCTCAGCGGGCCATGGAAGAGCGCTTTTTGCAGATGGAGGAACGCCGATTTCAGCGAGATTTGGATGTGGAGGAGCGTCGAATGCAACTGGAGCAGCGACGGTTTGAACTGGAGCGGGAGCATGAGTTTCGCATGTTCAATGTCTTTGCTCAAATGCTCAGCATCCTAAAGCAGAGCCATAGCAGCTCCTCCTCCTCCTCTGTTGCTATGCCTAGGAGCTTGGACTTCAGCCAGGCATTGTCCGAAATGGAGGGAATGGGAGGAGGAGGGGGCAATCTGCAAGAGATGAGGTTTCGTCCACTTACCAAGAGGAGGGTTGACATGCATGGCTTCTGTAACCCCAACGGCTTCCAGAGAAGCCCCTATCTCTCTGCTCGTGGCAACTTTGCCGACATGTTTCAGGGCTCCACTGAGGAAGGGTACAAAGCTTATCATGCTGACAAATATGATGAAGACAAGAACCCCAATGTGAGTAAAAAACTCAAAGTGTTTTCCTGGCTTTATTGCTAGGAAAAAAACACTTTCTTAGAGGTTTGCTGACAGATACGCCAGAAGTGTAGGAGGTTTTTTGATTTCACTAATACAAGGCGGCTCAAACTGTTTGTTTGAGGAAAAGAAATTAGAAGTAGTTTTGCAGATCATCTAGATATCAAAGATGAATGCTGTGTTCAGCTCAGGTTTGCACATTCTGATTTCCCTATTGGGGTAATAATACCAGTAGAAGACCTTGAAAGATGTAAGAAATCTATGGGAACAGAGCTCATGTTCTTCCTTGCACTTCATCACCTCTATTACCCAATGAAGACCATCTCTGATTATCTAATTATATCTGATTATTGCAGGTGATGGGTGCAGGAGATGCAACTGCTAAGTAGTAGACTTTTTTTTTAATTACTTTTAATAACACTTGGCACTTTTTCTGCCTGCTTATGCTTAGCTGTTCAGTTTTAAGTAGCTCATCATGGCCCTCTTGTGGCACAAAGGCTGTGTGTTAATACTTCATGGCAAATTATTGCTGAGTAACAAGTATAGTAAATATAAATAATGATTTATATGTGGATTACTTTAAAATAGATCCTTCATTCAGATACTGAACTGCTTGAAACATTAAAAATATTTTATTATTAGTCCTGACTTACTCACCCTGTGTTGGGAGGTTGAAAACTAGATTTTTAAGCTAGAAAAACATGGGCAAGTTTTTGTTACAAGGTGTTTTATGAGGCACAAACTGCCACTTCTACCAACTGCTGTCTATGTAGAAAGTAGCTTTTTAAACAAATATTTGAAGTTGGACTTGTACTTTAATAACATTAGAAGCATAGTTACTTAGATTTTCTTTCACATTTTTAAAATTTATTCACTCAACCTCTTTCAATAATGAAAATGTGCTAGTAGATTTGAACTCTTCAAGATCTAATGCCATGCTATATATGGCCAAATCGTACATGGAACTGTAGGGTCATCTTTCCAGAGGGGAAAATTCAGTGTTATAACCACTTTTCATGACTACATGTTTATGTGGTTTCTAAGTAAATCAGTGGTGTGGAATGGTAAGATCTGATACACAAATGCTTTTAGGTTAAGAAACGTGTCCAAAACACTGTTTAAAACAGCTGCAGAAGTGTAAACCCCATTTTTTTTTCAAAGTTGTTTTAGGGTTTCTTTTTTTAGTTACATATACCAGTAAGTGAATTCAAGATTAAGTTAAACATATTTTGTAAAGAAGTATAAGCCATTAGTACATATTCATTTACAGACTGTTTATTAGCTCAGAAGAGGAGTACTTGGGATATATATGGAAACACACACACATAGATGCGTGTCTCAAGTTATATATGGTGAAGTTTATGTGAACTGTGTTTTGATTTTTCCTTGGTAAGCTTTTTGGAAGAAATATAGTGAAGTGATAGCTAAGGTGATGTATGCAGATTTTATGTGTCTATAAACAATACTCTGTTTGTCTTTCTAGGGTATAATAAACTTTGGCACCAGTGAGAATAAACTCTGCTTTGACCTGATGTCTAAGCGGGTAAGTTCTATTCCAAAAAGAAACACTGAATTTGCTCTGTGGTTCCTCCTCAATGCTTGCACTCTCCTAGAGTTACTGCTGTTGCTCAGGCTTCTCTGGTAGAGTTTTTCATTGTGAATTTCGTATTTATTGGAAGTCACTTTTGAATCCATTATGTTATTTTTCCAGAAGGATAAAAACATGGATGTTTTTCTCTTCTTCTTTATGATGGGTTTCCCTTTCAGGATGTATTTGGTTCAGAAAACGAAATGAAAATAAGATTCATTTTATTTTCCTCTACTGACAGTTGATGATTTAATACAGATGCTTTGAAATTAGTTTTGAACTCTATTTAATTTCAAGGATCTTCACATCTGTCCATTATGAGGTCACACAATTTGGATAAATGGTTCTGAACTCACCTGAAATGTACAAGGGTGGCAGCAGTGAAATCCCTCAAAATCAGACTGGGTCAGCTGCTACCTGCTCACTTTGTTCAGTTCCACCAGGCAGAGGAATGAAACACGCAGCACTACTGAAAAAGTAGAAAAAGTCAAAATGAAGGAATTGTAGAGGAGTGTTTCTAAATTTCCATTAAAATCACTGCCCAGGTGGCAGCCTTCGAGGTGGGCAGATGGTACTTTCTCTTGCCGGTAGTTGCCTGTGGGGTGGGAAGGTGACTCAGGGTTGGACACTCAGTCTCTACATCTTGAAGTTCATGGTTGCTCCCATTCCACCAGTTCCCACCTTCAAAATGTTCCTTGTTTTATTTCTGCCTGCCACTCCATTGACTCAGGGTGGGGGGATGCTAACCCACCACTCCACCTTCCAGCTAAAAGAACAGGTAAGGCAGAGGTGCTGCCTGCACAAAAATGGTGCCTTCTAGGCTGCATAGGTGGTACCTTCCTTCCTTCGCTGTCTTTTCCCCTTTAAACTAACACCAAGCCTGCAGTAAGTAGTGCAGAGCCAGACAGTAGTCAGCTACATCCTAATTAGCCTTTCTATGAAAATGAGTTGAGACTTCAACTGTGGTGTTCAAGCTTGTGGCAACAAGTTGAACAAAGATACTGTTGCCAACTTCTCAGTCATTGCAGCCTGGAGTTACAGTATGGATTCACTGAATGCAGCACCAGCTGGGATTGTAGGCAAATAATTTTTTGCTGTTTGGGACAATAAATACTTAACTTTGCCACTGAATAATGTATCCAATTTCTGTCTTCAACTTCTGACCCTATAATTAGAGAATATTTTGTGGTGTGTGAGATCTCAGATGGTCTTCCTTTCAGTTAGCCCATCTGGTTTCCTTAGCCCTTAACACATTTTTTTAAGAGTTCTCCTCTTATTACTGCATAGTCATTTTTCACCAAGTCACCATATGTTTTATGTAGCATTCTCTAGATAAGTTTAAGAGGGAGATCTGAGACACAGTTCTGTGCTGTGTCAGCTCCAAGAACATCTACAGCTCAATAAAGGAACTTTAATCCTACAATATCAGGTTGTAATTCTTCATGGGATAAGGACAGTGCCTTTAAACTCCAGAGCTTTGCACCAGAATTAGAACACCTATACAAAATGTTGTGGTTTTGTTATCATGTGTGAAATTTTCACACTGCATGTTGAATTTTCCTCCACCCTTGCACTATCACCTACTTGAGTCCCCCCCCCCTTTACTTTTTTTTAATATTAACTCATGGATTTGATTGCTGTTAAATATTTGGAAGGTACATTGTACAGGATACTTGTTTATTCCCTTTTTGTTTATCTAAAATGTCCTATTCTCTTTATCGGTATCTATGCTTTACTTTCCTTTGCAACTTCATGGAACTGGATTATGTGAAACTCTGATATTTATAACCTTGAAAATATTTAGGTAAAAGCAGTGTACATACTTGATCTAAACATAAACATTAAAAAGGACTCCACAGTTCAGGTGAATCTGTCTTTGAGAGCAAAATGAACTCCTCATAAGGAAAAAACTGCCTGCCCAGGGGAAGAATTATCAAGAAGATAATTTCATTTTTCTTCTGTCTTTTGAAAGCTCACATTATACTTAAACACTTACCAAAACTGATCAGAATTATAGAACTGAAGGAACTGCAGTAACTTGGAACTGAGACATTAATGAAAGATATTAATTAAAAAGAAATTAATGAAGAATTAACATATTGAAAGTTTATTAAAGAAAATATTTATCTGTGATTCAAATTTCTTTCTAACTCTATCTAGCAGTCTAGACATGAACTTTTACAACTGGTACTTGTCTTTTGAGTTGAAAGCTGTTGTCCTCAGAGCTTGGGCAAAACACTCTTGGGGTTTCTTCATTTGCTGTGAAAGTCTTCTGCAGGCATCTCTGTTACGGGCATCATGTGTGTTGCCTGTCCTGTATCCTTTTTTGTAGATCTCTGTGCAGTGAAGTTTTGGCTGCAACAACTTAGCAGAAGGCCATACTTCATATAACCTGAAGTTATCACTGATCAGTTTGCTGGTCCTTTCTTCTTCTACATCCATTAATTTTTATGGTCACTGACTTTCCCAATCCAGTTTTACAACTGTTGAAGTTGCACAGGTGTGTGTCTATGCAGGTGTGTGCCTGTACATGGATCCCATCTATCTGCCTGTTTCCCTTAGCAGTGAATGTGCTTCTAATGGTTCTTCTCATTGCTTCCAGCTGACACAGACTGATATGGATCTGATGGAACCTTCACTGCTTCAGTATCCTGACTGGACGGGACATCTGTTGTAAGTCTTTTCTGTAATGCTTCTCTTTTTGACTACTTGTTTAATAAGCAGAATGGATGAAGACAAAGCGCTTATGCTACATTCGCTAGTTAAAACTTTTCTAGGTCATATAATCATCTTTTTCTTTGCAAAACTGTAAATTAGCTGTCCTACCAGCTAATCCAATCAAAAGCTCTTTTATGGAGAGAAAGTGCAAATTTTCTAAATAGAACAGTTTTAAAAGCACCGCATACATTAACGAATTGTGTAACTCCAGGCAGTTCTTTGAAACGTAGTGAATACTTGGGGACAGTAATCCTTCTCTTCTGTGCATGATTAAAGCTCATGAGAAATACCGGCACCATTATTGACATTATCAACATTATCCGTGACCTCTGCTGTGTGTAAAAATCCCGTCTGTTGCATGGGTCTATCCTGTTTTTTAGCCATTTCCATCACACTTTACTATACCCTGACTTTATTTTCCTAAGATGTGAACCTGTCTTGGAAGCCCAGCCTCTTGGAGAATAAGCTGAATCAATATTTGGTTTTGTGTATTTTTCAGTTTACGTGAGGAAGTGGCTCGATTTTTGACCTATTACTGCAAGGCCCCTGCACCTCTTAAAGCAGAGAATGTAAGCAACCCAGTGCTCATTACTGTATATTGCCATTTGTTGGTAATCAGTTTCAACTTCTGTTTTTTTAAACAAATGATTTGGTAAGAATGCAGCCTTTTATCATGTAAATGAGAGTGATTCTTCATTTCAGTAGCTTTTGATACACACTTCAGCCAAAACATTTCAGGTCTACTGTATATTTGCCTCATGCTTTTCTTTTGTGTGCCAACTTCTCCTGCCAGTGCTCTCAGTGGGGCTTTATGTTTTCATCTCCTTATTCAGCTCAGGGTCCTACTATGCCTGTATTCCTCACTCAAAGAGTGCCCGTTGTTTCAGTTGAGTTTAATTTCATCCCATTCTGCTCTTATACTTCAAGACAAAGATTTGTAATTGAACCAAGAGTTAGTTTTAGCCTGTAAAACAGACCTTTTCAAACTTCATGGTGTTGTTGTAAGGAAGGGATCAAGACCTGAGACTCTGCAGAACTTGCTGACTTGGGAGAGATACAGGCACCTGTAGAGATCAGGGACTCCCTACAGCATTCAGGGCAACAGGAACTGGTGCAGCCACTGCTTTTCTGGCTGCAGTGACTCAGCAGAATCCCATTCTTATCGTGAACTGAAGTTACTACTGGTCAGTTTGCTGATCACTGCCTCTCCAAGGCACCTGATTCTCCCTGCTACTTGGAATGAAACTTATGGTACCTGTGAGCTTTTGTCTTCCAGAAGCAGGAGTCAAACCTGCTCGTGTACGAGACCTATTTCCACTTTTGCACAAATTTGTTAGGAGGTCAGAGCTGTTATTACCACAAGGAGACGATCTCGCATATTAGCTGTTGAGAGGTAGTTTGCCTTCATAGCAGTTCAGAACTGCTCCCCAGTTTTTCCCTATTCTTTTTCTAAATTGCTTGTTAGAATCAATAATGGCACCAGAACAAAGTGTCTCTGAAGCAAAAAACAGGATTAAAGTTATTTCTGGCAGAAGTGGGATTTCAGCAGAATAATTCTACTAGACAACTGGGGAGAAAATTTATTTCAGTGATATTGTCAGGAATTATTATAGTGTTGTCTTTCTATGTACAGATTTATCACTATCTTCTCTCTTTCTTTTCTAGGTGATTGTTTTAAATGGTTGTGGCTCTTTATTTTCTGCATTAGCTACAGTCCTTTGTGATCCAGGGGGTAAGTGGATGGTTGGAACATGTTTTTGGTTTGGTTTGGGTTTTTGCTGGGAAATAAAATACTGTGTTACTTTGTTTAAATATTGTTTGACAGAAGTGAAGTAGTGGAATTGCCATTTGCCTTCTTCAAAGTTCTTGTTTCCTGCAAGATTGTGCTGTGAAATTCTTCATCTTTGTGGTCTGCAGATGTCATGCACTTACACTTGATGTCTGCCCTGTCTGCCTTCACTATGTTTTGGTTTGCTAGACTAAACATGGGCTATACTCATGTTTACCTGAGTTCTTGCAGAAGATTAAAGAATTAATGTAAAAATAAAGTGAAGGCAAAGGCAGTAACACTGCAGTGGTTCCAGAGGGCTCAGTTGTAAAAAAGCTTTCATGTTTAGCTGAAGCACAGTAGGAGAGAGAAGGGTTATGACCAGTTGATAACCAATTTTATTTTCTCGGTTCCAGAAGCTGTTCTGATTGCTACTCCCTTTTACGGTGGTATTACCCAGAGTATCTTCCTCTATGGTAATGTCAAGCTGGTGTATGTCTGTTTAGACAGTAAGGTAAGATCTGAGGAATACCAGCTTCTGTAGTGAAATTGATACTGGGAAGTGATGAGCTTTGGGAGCCTCTGGAAGCTGTTCTCAGACCAAGGACACACTGCAGCCAGTGGACATTTTCCCAGTTTATTACTGGGAAACTGGGCACATAATTTACAAGAAAGTAATTTGAGACTGCAAATCTGGATTCCAGTTCTGTCCTTTTCTTGTATCTCACTCCCGATAACAGCCCTTGAAAGGAAAAAATTACCATTTTGAACCTTGGAGAGAGAAGTGTGTCTGTCCTACTAAAGATGGTCCCGGGGTGGAAGAGCAGATGGAGATCTTGCATTGTTTTAGTAATTCAAAGATAGCCAGAGAATTCTGTTTGTGGCCAGCCTATGATGACCATTTCTTTGATTCTATTTATTTATTTATTTATTATCTCTGTAGTATAAAAGGATAAGAAGATGGTTGCTAGGTCATTATTGTTGTTTTTTTTTTCTTTCAGGAAACATTTCTCAAGGGATTGGCTGAGGGCAGTCTCTGTTGAAATAACTTGGCCTTTTTTATCTCTTTTATGTCTTTCAGATTACTGGAACAAACACTCGCCCTTTTCAGCTTACAGTGGAAAAACTGGAAAAAGCTTTGCAGGATGCCCAGGCAGAGGTGAGTTTAGCTGAGCTTCACATTAGTACCTCAGACTACAATATGTTGGAGACATGATGTTCCAGAAGTGACCTAAAGATCAAAGCACTTTCAAAACCTATCACCTGGCTTTCTGTTTGTCCTTGTAGACCTCCTGAGATTAGGTTGCTTGCAAACTTGGGGGCAGTCTTAGGGGGACTCTCTCAGTGTCATGTCTGTCCAATTTTGGTCACAGCAGAAAGGATAAACTAGGAGTACCAGACCATTCACAAAGCACTGGAACCCATTCATATCACTAAAAAAAAAAAAAAAGTACTTGGGCTTGCACTAAAATTTGGGACTACCCAGGGTTTCACCTTCAAGGCAGGCCAGCTGAGTTACCCCAAAACTGACTGCTCTACACAGCGACAGCAGTGCAAATGAATTCACTAAGAACGCTGAGAGTTTTTGCAGAAGAGAGAGAGGTACAAATGTAGATGACAAAATGCAGATGAATATCGCTTTTCTGAAGAGTGAATCTCTAAGTTTTGAGGTTGTCATAAGTCCCATAAATGTTTAGCTGCATCTTTGGATCATTACTAACTCTGACATCTCCAGCCAAGTATGCTCTAAATGAGTAACTTTGCATCCGCATAACTCAGATTCTCATCTTTCTTGCCACATTCGTGGGCAATCTTCAGTAATTTATTACTTCCCAATTACTGATACAGCTCAGAGAAAGTGCTCCCATGCTGAGAACATGTGAGAGCATCTTTCTCGTTAATTGATTGACCAGATGGCAGTGATTGTAGCAACTCCCTCTTTTAAAAATCATAGATTCATTCTGTAATATTTTCCTCAGTTCACTTTGCAAGTGATATAATTATTTAAAAAAATCTTGATTTGTGGCTAAAAGTTTTCTCATACAAATCTAACCTTTGAGGTGAAAAATTATGGTGGAAGCTTAAGGGGAATCTTGTGTCAAGCTCACTGCTCAAGTAGAGGGACTGAAAATTTGTCCCATAATGGGGACTCTCAATACTGTGTTATTTGTACTCTGCAGGGTGTCACTGTAAGGGCCTTAATTCTTCTGAATCCCCAAAATCCCCTTGGGGACATCTACTCCTTGTCAGAGCTACGGGATTACCTGGAATTTGCAAAAAGGTATGTCAGTTTGGAAGATTGAGGCATACTGAGTCAGATAGAGCTTCCAGAACCTGGTGTGCTACTTGATGTCCCTGAATTGCTGTGAATATCTCTCAAGTCAGGCAAACTATTCTTCACACACAGTAGTGGACTTAAGACAGGAGAGGGGAGTGCTGGGAACATGGACCGTGCAGTCATCTGGGGTGGTAAAGCAACTTACATCAAGGAATGCAAGTTTTATTTTTCAGTAATCCTAGGAAACACTGTAGTGCTGTACTTCCCTGGTAGAAAGCTGAGTTCTTTTCTTTTCGGTTTCTCTGTATCAAGACAAAGGAGTATAGGAATATGGGTTCCCAGCTTCATCATGGATCATAATACTCTCTGAGATTCTGAATCTGTCAGATGCTGAGTGGATGATAATACAACATTTTCTAGATGGATAGTACATACAGGAATTAATTTTCACTAGTGCATTGAAAATTATTGGATTTTTGTCTTGTTATATGGTTGCAGTGGGGGACAGTTAAGTGTATATACCTCAAATCACTTCAATGTACATATAATAGACCTGAACTAAGAAAAACTGCTTTACTTTGCAAAATTTGGCATCCCCTCTTCCTTATTTAAAGCAAGTATTTGCAGGCCTGAATTTATCCCTGCTTCTAAATGTGAAGCAGCCTTCTTTAGTAATCTCCATTTTGTCCTTTTGCAGACATGAATTGCATGTGATAGTAGATGAGATCTACATGCTGTCAGTTTTTGATGAATCAGCCACGTTTCACAGTGTCCTAAGCATGGACAGGTAAAATCAGCTCCTACTTCCCTGGCCATCTTCCAGTGACAGTTCAACATGATGCCTTGCTGAGAACTTGTGACTGGAAGTTAAGTCATGAGCAAGCAAATTCTGAATCCGTCTTATACTGATTTCTTTCCTTTTTTTTTTTTTTTTTTTTTTGTAATTTCTGAATGGCAAATGCATTTTGTCAAGTGCAATCTAGCAAGTAAAAAATGACAGCTTTCTGTTGTGGTACACTTTTCAAGGTGTACTTCAATATTTGGTTGTGGCAGTCCCCAAAACTAGAAACAGATGTTTCATTTGTCGAAGATGCTGAGACTTTTCTTCCTACCTAAACATTGTAATCTCTTTACCACATTTCTGTTGATGCCTGGAAAAACTTTCTTTTGCTGTTTACTTCCTTTTTTTTAATAGAGTAGTCACAGATCGCAGTCTGGTATTACAGACTTGATAAAGGCTTTTATTAAGTATTTTTTAATGAGATGAAAAACTTTTCAAATCTTTTTAAAATATGGTGGGAGGGGTTGTTGTGGAGGTGGGCTTTTTGTTGGTTGTTTGTTAAATTTCTAGTCTTAACCAGTGGTGCTATCTTGCTTTTTGTGCTCAGTTGCAAGGAAATAAAATATTCTTTGTTAGGTGTTAGCACAGTGTTGCTAGGCTTGATGTAAAAGAAAATGACTTTTGGTTCTTGCAATATGCATTGGCACAGGCCTAATTTCTAGCATTATATGTACAAACTTCATATGTTCAGGAAATCTGTGTATAAAATGTAGCACTGATATGCATCTGTATATATGAAATATTTAAAAATTCTGTCTAAAACTACTTCCAGGGAGTTCCTAGCTTTAAAGTTATTTGCATTTGAATTTTCCCTACTTGACTAATGTTCCTGATGCACTATCTATCACTGTGTAATGCCGCCTCTCTGTTTCTGCAATGCTGCACTGGTGATCCAAAAGCTTCAGCACCTATGACACTAACTGCCCATCTGCATCCTTCTACATACAGATTGCCTGATCCACAGAGGACTCATGTGATGTGGGGAATAACCAAGGTGAGTGCTGGTTGCTATTGTGCTGTGGCTTTGTGGTTGGTGGGGTTGGTCTGGGGTCCTCAGGTTCTCATGCTGAAAAGAGCAAGGTAGTAGTAATAGGATCCCAGCCTTCCTGTTTAATAAAGTAGTCTCTCTGCATCTTCTCCAGGATTTTGCTGTTTCTGGGATTCGTTTTGGTACTTTATATACAGAGAACCAAGACGTTGCTAACGCAGTGGCTTCTTTGTGTTATTTCCATGGGGTTTGTGGACCTATCCAGCACAAGGTTGCGCAGCTGCTTAAAGACAGAGGTGAGTCAGTAGCTCCATGTAAAATCCTCTGCCATTCTGTGTGTCTTGGTACCTGGAGGATCCCCTCCCCTCACTTTCTTAAGTAGTCTCCTGTTTGTACAGCTTAACTGACAGTCTTCTGTTACCCTGGAACTGCCCATGCAACACAAGGCTGCCAGCTCTACATAAAAGGATCATTTCTGCAGAGCTTCTGATCAGCAGAATTAGAGGAGCAGCTTGGAAGAAGTGTGGTAGCTATTTGCACAGAAATAGCCAGTGTTGTGTAGAACCACACCTTGTGGGACAAGGGAAATGGAAGTTGGTTTCTAAGTCCACCCAGGATGGAATGCTAACAGTCTACAACAACTAAGAGCTATGAATGTAGGGAAACTTCCTTAGGAAGGTCAAGAAGATACTCTTCTGCACAGACATGAAACTGCTAAGTAGTTCTTGCCTGTCTTTTTGCTATTTGAGTAAACAGAAAACAAAAGAAGAAGGTGAAGGGAAAAAGAGGTGAAATGGAAAAAGACATGGAGTGTTTTGGAAACTTGAACAGATCAGAATACTTTCTCAGTTTGCAATTCTTTTCTTTATCTTCTCCTTCTGGTCAGACTGGATCAACCAGGTGTACCTGAGAGCCAACCATGCCCGCCTAAAAGCTGCCCATACATATGTGACAGATGAGCTGAAGACACTTGGGGTTCCTTTTCTCAACCGCAATGCAGGCTTCTTTGTCTGGATTGATTTCCGAAAGGTTGGTAGTCTTAGAAAATGAGGCTTCTCCTGGGATGAGGGCAGGTACATAGTGCAACTGCGTCTAGGGGAAAGGTTAATATTGTGATAAGCATTTTGTTTTAATGAAACTGTTGTCTAATGAGGAGAGGGAAGGACTGTCAGGTGTTTCAGTCTGTTCTTTTCCTTTCGTCTATCTGTGAACTTCCCTCCTTGCAGGAATCTTACTACTCTCAAGCTACTTTCCTCCCCATTTCTTCCTTTATATCACAACTGCTGTACTTCAGAGGTAAAAGGTGTCTCCCTTGGCCTTTGCAGACCTCATGGGAATCACAAATTCATGAGGATCTCGGTGATCTAGTCTATACGTTACTAACATCTGGCCCTTCTGATGACTCTTCTAGTACCTTAAGACAGGCACATTTGAGGAGGAGTTGCTACTCTGGAAGCGTTTTCTGGATAATAAGGTCCTCCTGTCCTGCGGAAAAGCCTTTGAATGCAGTGAACCTGGATGGTTTCGCATCATCTTTGCTGACAAGACCCACCGGCTACAGTTAGGCAAGTAATATTTTCTTCTCTTTTTTCTCTCACCAGAATTTCTGTAGCACTGTTCCCTTCTCTCCTTAATCCTAAGCCTATTACTATCCTCTTGTCTTCTCTGTTTGTGTTTCCTTTCTCTATCCTCCTTTTCTGGATCTGATGGATCTGGGGGCACTTGTGGCTCCAATTAATCTACTAGTGCTTCTCCTCCTTATACCACTGCAGGTATGCAACGGATACGCAAGGTTTTGGAAGAACGGGAGCAGGAGATACTGGCAGAGGAGAAGGAGCAGCCCTGTCAGTCAGATCAGGATGGCAAAGCAGATAGCACAGATGAAGTAATTTTTGTATCCCGCCACCAGGAGCCTACCTGCGCCAGCAGCTCCAACCTTGGTGACCTCATTGGCCTCCTGCAGCAACAGATGCGTTCTTCTGACTGGCTACAGAAAAATACAGCTGAGCAGTTTGCACAGGAAAAGCCAGAGATCTATGATGTGTTCAGCAAACTGGTGGGAAAGCAGTAGCAGTCCGTGTTTCTTCAGGGGCGTTCCTGAGCAGTGACTGACCCTGGGCCCCTTACAGCTCAGCAGTGACTTCCAGCAAATAATATATTTTCTGTATAGCAAGAAAATTACTTTGTAAACCCCCTTCTCTTCCCCCTGTTTGAGATCTCTAATTTGTACTATATAGGTGTATTCCTTGGAGTGGGGTGAGGGTAGGGAATGGGCAGGTCTTGTTTGTCTGCTGCTCCCTGTCCTGCAGCATCATTGTATTTTGTATTTCATTTCTAATGAATACGCTCTTAACTCTCTTATAAGGTTCTGTGGTGTTATTTTTTATTCTTACTTCACACTTGAGATTGTTAAAATGTGTAAAGTTTCTCTTTTCCTAAATGATGATCAGATGTGACTATTTTGGGGACAGAAGATGACTGCTGTCTCAAAGAGGTGTTTTGGGAAGAGAGAACCTGGTGTCATCCTGAACTTAGCCCCAGCTAAGGGTAAATAAGCATGTGTATGGATTCATCTGCATGAGTGAGGCTGTTTGAGCCATGGTCATCTAGACTGAGCTCTGTAAAGCTTTCTTTTTCTATTTAAACCAGATCTAACCTCAGATCAGACAGTATCCAACACCCTCGGTTGGTGAAATGCCCATTTTTATTTTTATTCTACTTTTTTATATTCATGTAAATAAACAGCCTCCGTTGGCCTCTTGATAGAATGTCCACAGAAGAGCTGCAAACAGAGAGGCAGCTGAATGTTCTTTCTACAGCCTTCGTATTCCTGCAAGTCCATCCTGTCTGGTTAACAGTTGAAGTATATTGGCAGGACAGTGCAGAGAATGTTAGGTGTTCCTACAGGTACACCTGCTTCTGTCACCTACCACAGATTTTCAAGATGGCACATTCCATCATTATCAGGATAATTAAGGCTATTTTTTATCTATGTATGTCAATTTGCAGGGTAATTTTTTGACTAAGCAGTATTCTTCCACCTTCGCTCCTTCCTTTCCCATTTTAAGACACTTTTCTGTATGCTAGTGATAGAGTATTTCAGTTGGAAAGCTTCTTTCACAGATACAAAACTCTTTAATTTCTGGTACTGTAAAACTTTAGGTATCTTAAAGAAATTGAAACTGTTTCTTCTGCATACAAATTAGTCCAGAGTTGAAGGAAATTGCCCGTGAAAATGGAATGGAAGTGCACCTTTCCCCTTCTGTAATTTGTTCTAATAGCAACCAAGTTTCATCTTGGTGGCATTATAGAATCTGTTTATATAATGAGCTAGAGAGGCGAAAGATAAAATTCTGGCTAAATTCTGTGCTGTCAAAACAGTTGAAATTTGCTGATCACAAATGAAGAACCATCTTCTACTCTTCTGATCAAGCTCCAATATGAAAAAAATCCTCGGTCCCGTGTAGTCTTGCATCTTGCTTAGATTTGTAGCTCATTCAGAAGAAGGGTGTTATTGAGAATTAACAGGAAATGCAGGTTAGTCTCTGTTTCAATCTTTAAGAAAACCATTTTATAGTTACTTTGTGAGGTGGGATGTCAGGGAATGCTGGCTCACAGTTGTACCCTTATTGCTCTGTTAGTTTTGTTCTTGGACATCATAGATTTTGGCAGATGGGCAAGAGCGACAAAAGCATATATCTGCATTATAAACCAAATTACCCAGGTATCGGTAGCAAATAATTAATGTGATCACACTTTAATGTATGGTGATGGTGGGGAATTGTCTGGACGGTGAAAAATCTGAGCAGTGGCTGAGGAGATGATGCTGTACGTGGCTGCTGTTAGCAGTAACCGGCTCCTCCTTCAGAAGCCAGCAATGAGGCAAGGTGATTGGTAAGATCAGTATCAGGGATAGTTATCAGCATCATATTTGCTTACTAGTTTGGCATTTGTCCATGTACAATATTTTAAAGGACATTCTTTATTGTAATTTACTTTCCATTTCATCTTAGGTGTCCACGAAGTAAGCTATAGTAGAAGACAAGTCTCCTTAATGGAATGGAGGGTGAGATGAACAGCCAAAATACAAATGGACTTCCTGATTTACCCCCTCATATTTAGTACCCCAAGGAGGATCTAAGCAACAAAAATTTGGGGAGCAAGCTGTTTGAAATCAAGAACCAGATAAGACAGTATAGGCATTAGTTGAAGTGGTATTTCAGGGAATTCCTACAACAAACTCAACCTGTTAATGACAGGTTTATGTTAATTATACATTATAATTTTCTTTTTTTGTTCTGGTCACTCTTATGATTGGAGTATGTGAATATACAATAGTAACAATTAATATTATGTTTTTCACCCATATATTTTTACTGCTCAGAAAGTGGATTTATTGTAGTGTCTCTGTGTGGATGCAGCTGATAAAGCACACCTCTGTAGGAAAGAGGGTGTAATATGCTTTCAAAATCCTCACAGCTAATATAGTATGGCCCACAGTCACTTCCATCTGAGCTTGCTGGAACTCAAAATAATAGAACACACAAACACACACTTTGTTGCATGGAGTATTTTCCGTGTTTTGTTCAGTTTTTTTCAGCTGAGGAGTTCTCCACTAAGGAATTTTAGCTTGGTCACAGAAAACAAAAAATTAACTGGAAATGAGGCAAGAGAGAAATGTGGCGTCATGAGTATGCTGTTGAAATAAGCAATGTGGTTTTTTTGACTGTACAAACCCCATAAATTTTGCAAATGGCCTTTACTGGTTGACAAGAATTGGTAAACATGTAGAAAGTCCTGTGCATATGTATATAGAAGCTAAATCAACTCTCATTTGCTCTGAGTACCCTGAGAGAAAAAACACAAGCTCTACCTGTACAAACTGTTTGTTCCTTCTGCTGCCTCCATGTTAGATGTTCTCTCTGCTTGCTGTATATCATAATTCTCATTAATGGCCTTTTTTTTTTTCTTCCTTTGTGTCAAATCTTTACAGGAAAAAAAATAGAGAAATGATTAAGGACTCTCCCATCCTGTCCCTGCCCCTGCATTTCTTTTGACCAGTTTGTCAAGCAATAGGCAAAAAGAGCAGCATCTCAAATGAATCCAGTCAGATCTATATTTTTAAAAATTGCTGCATTTCATCTAAAATAAGAAATGCCACCAAGATTGATATACTAGTGTGAGCTTGTGCTTGTTATAATCAAACAAGATGATAAAATCTGCTTTGCATTACAACTTTTGTGTGTACAACTTTTGACAACAGAAAGCATCCTAGACAGTTTAATGGTCCTTGCCATGTTCCAATAACACTCTCTGTCTCTCTCTCTGTCCACCTTCTCCACACACCCACCCCATTCACTCTCTCTACTCCAGCGAAATGTTCAACATTTTTAGGTTAGAAGTGGGAATTTCCTGTGCATCACTGCTCTCAGTCACAGAAACTTCCCTAACACACATTTCAGGCATAGACTTGACATTTTTATGCTTGTGGGAGGGGAAAATCTCTGAATTTCCAAATTATTAACCTGTGTTACATTGTAGTTAAGCAGACAACATAAGTGAGGCCCATTCTAAATAAGTATTGAAAAGGATCATGCATTCCTAAAGAAAGAATCTGTGAAGCTGAGTTTTCCCTTATGGAAATTGAATAGATCCTAAGCAAAATATCTGTAAGGGAAAATATTCACTAATAACAACCTGAACTAAAGAAGGGTAGCTGCTAAAATATACTGTATGATAGATTTTGTTGTGATTTTGGGGGGAGGGGGAATGGTTTGTTTGTTTGTTTTTGTGGGTTTTTGTTCGTTTGGTTTGGGGTTTTTGTTGTTGTTTTGGGTTTTTGTTTTTTTTGTTTGGTTTTTGTTTGTTGTTTGGTTTGGGTTTTTGTTTGTTTGGGGTTTTTTTGTTGGGTTTTTTTTCGTTTTTGGTTTTTTTTTTTTTTTAAATAAATGTTAATACCTTAATTGTGTCTTTCTGTCTTGGAATATCTAACAGATCGTACAGTTGAGCTGACTGCTGTGTGCTCCTCCCATCCCCATAGCAACCCAGTTTCTTAAAACCTGCCTTGGAGTCAAATTATCATTTATATTGAGAATTTCTCTGCAGTCTTCCTCCAGTTACTTGCTTACAGAATCCCTCTGTAGCTCTCGTCCTGTTGGCAGAGTGGTGGTTTCATTTAATCAGAGAGATAGTGGCACACAAGGGCTGGATAAAAAAAAAACTCTCATGGATTAAGCTACGTGAGTCACACCTCTGAAAATTTCTGCATTTGAAGTATCAGGCATGCAAAAGGATAAAACTGCATTTTGCACTTTTAATTCTATATGCAGCTCTTTTTGTAATATTGGCTGACCTAACAGGAGATTGTCTTGGCTATTTCTGAAGCAGTTCAGACTGCACCATGAAGAACAGGGCAAGATAACTTACAAGGATATATAGACAAAAAGATATGTGTTCCATCTGAAAAAATCAGAGTGGCAAGATACACTCCTTTTCCATTCCAATTAATGCTTTATTTATTACCGACTTACATAAAACACTGTCAACTGACTGACGACAAGATCCTAAATTATCTGCAGCCAACAAATGTCCTAAAGAGTCTGAGATGGTTATAAATACTCTACTTTTTGTCCTCAGTTTGCCTGGATTGGTTATTTTTAGCAACTAGCCAGTCGACCTTATCAAAATGAAGAATCAAAAATAGTCTGGAAAAACACTGCAAGGAAAGGCTATTTTTAGTTCTCTGTCTATTCCCTGCTGCTATCCAGCAAGGTCTGATGGCACAGCTCATGCATGAGTGCTTAGTTATTCTAGGCGAATGCTTGTCGTGACCTGTCCTTTCCCTGGATACCTCACTGCAGAAAGAGTTCAATTGATTAAAGATTAATGCATCTGCAGACCGTGACAGCTGAAAGCTTTAGGGAGGGGGAACCTACACTGACATAGTGTTTCTACCTGCACCTTTGCGCTACATTATAGTTTCTTTGAAGGGAACTTTTGCCTAAATGAATCTTCTTGTGTCTCACATCCTTCAGTGGTTGCTATTGCAGCAGATCTCCAAAGCATATTCAGCTTTTTCCTTTCAATTTAGGAAGGTGGTAGAGGAAGTACAGTTACAGACATAAGGTCTGTTTTGACCCGTGCCATCCATCACAAAGGAGCAGCATTGGAAGTGTATGATGGTCTGAATCAATAGATAGAACCATGCAATTGGCTGCTAGCTATTGATCAGACTAGCTAAAAACTCTACTGATATAGATGCAGGTATCATTTAGTTGTAAGACTTAAACTGGAACAGTGAACCAAGGCTGTTGCAATATTCTGCTTTTTTTTATAATAGAAAGTCTTTCATTTAGTTCAGTACCTTAAAAATTGGCAGTAACCATTACCAAATTTTTCAGAAGAATAAATTGGGCTATGAATTTTTAGTTATGCTATGCCATATGTTGAAAATAAGGTTGAAAAGATGTCCTCAATCCATTAGTTTCCCTCTTCATATTTGCCTTCTAAAATTATCTCCTTTTATTATAAAGGTGTTTTCAGAATGTGCTGCTTTCATCACTGACTGCATAAGGTGCACCATAATCTCACATGCAGCTACTTCATATGTGGAGATACAATAGCTAACAGAAGGTTCTCTGAACATTTCTTTCTCTTCTGTGTACTGATCATCCCAGCAGAAAACACAGGATGTGACAGCAGGCTAATGTATGATGTGATGGTAAAGCCCTTAAAAACAAACTCCAAATGACCCCCAAAAAGCCATATAAGACAGGACATAAAAGGGTAAAGCAAAGAGAGGTAAAATATCTGATTTCTCCTGTGCATTTATAAAAATTGATAGCCTGCTATCCAGATGCTGATGAATATTTTTACAAGCTATAAATGGCAACCTGGAGTCTAAAAATAGTCTGTGCTGCAGACTTGTCTGGCTTAGCTACATCACTAGAATATAAACAGGCTCCCTGATGTGGTTTCAGGGAAATCTCTATCAAAACAGACTACGTCCTCCATTTTTCTTGTGATTTTGAAATAAAATAGCTGATGCTGCTTGCATTTGTTTAATTCTAGCTTTTAATAGAATTGCACTGATTTCCAGATTTTCCTACAGGGATGAAAGGATCATCAGGTTTCCATGAATATTTCAGCTACAATTGATTCGATGCACTTTCTTCTCCCTGGCAGAGCAGGGAGGCGGAGGAAGCGCCCGCGGGCACTGCATGGGCTGGCACAGGCTGCGCTCGGTGACCCCCCGCCCCCCGCCGCACGTGGACCGGCCAGTGTCCCTGTCACGCGACAGGGCTGGGGACACCCCCTCTGTGGCTCAGACACATCCAGGCACGGTTTATGCTGATGAGCCCCACAGCTGCAGTGATCCAGCGCTCATCCCGGCAGCCCCAATACATGAACGGTACCCCTTCCAATTCACAAAAAATTGGACACGGTCCATTCTACCTCCTGAAGGAGAGTTCCTGCCTCTGCTTTATGAATGGCACAGTTCGCAGCAATTTGAAGCTGATGGGTTAAACCCGGAGACATTATGTGCTCTAACAAACTTCAGTAGCTTGCACTTGGGAGGAGGGAGAAACCAGTACCAGCACTCACAAAAATGTATAAAGATCTGCGAGTGCTTTCTGTCATTGGCTTTGAATGTCACAGACAGGGTGAAGAAGGTATCAGTGAGACTGAGCAGAATGCTACATCACCTGCTATGCAACGTGTATGAGGAGAGGTTGAAAGAAAAGAGAAAGCAACTGCAGTAACAGCATTTTACCTTTCTTGTGTGAGTACCAGGCTGTCTCTGTGCGTGCATGTGGATGGCTTTGCAGAAAGCTGTTTTCCCAAGGGCAGGTGAAATGAAAGAGAACTAATCCATTGTGAACAGCTAAGACTGTTTAAGGACACTGTACTCCACGTGTGTGTGACAGAGAAAAAGAGACTCAGTTTAGAGGTTTGGAGCAGGGACAGGTGCAACCTCTTATCCTTTTGCAATCACACATTACAAGATAGCCCACCACCACCTCACAGTTGTACGTAAGATACAAATACATAAAAATTACTACAAGAAAAATTGAAGAGTGGAATAATACATTTCAGGCCACCAAAAGCTGACACTATAAGATACACATGGTGAGAGTCTTTTAAACCACAAAGGATTACAGGATAGGAGCAGATCTGGCCTGCCTGGTAGCCCAGGCAGCAGAGACCAGGTATGAGGCTGGAGATGCTTCTGGCCCAGAAATCAGGTGGCTGAAGGGGCTGCACCAGGAGAAGTTTTTGTGGCAGGATATCACTGACCTCTGGTAGCTCCAGAGGCAGTCTGTGGCAATGTTCCCTGGAGACCTGCAGCTTTACGAAGCAGAGGACTTACTCCTCAAACAGCCATATCTGTCCTCAGTTTGGCAGGAGAAATCAGTAAGCAACTGAAAACTGCCGAAAACTGTTTAGTGTTAAACTGTAACCATTGAAATAGTGACAGTTGTAACAGTTAAAAACTGTTTACAGAGTGACAGATACAAAGTAATCCCTGTTTCCACCTCAGTGGCACAAAAAATAGTCAGGGTTTATCAGCCCAGAGAGCAGAGAAAGATAAAGAAGATGGGTGCCACATGCAAGGACACTGCACTGCTGCTGCTGGAACGTCTCCACTCTACTGTTGCAGTGTGCACAGTTCAGCTGCAGCATCAGCCTCTGCTACGAAGACAGGCTGAGAGGATTGGGGTTGTTCAGGCTGGAGAAGAGAAGGCTCGGGGGAGACCCTAGAGCAGCCTGAAGGGAGTCTATGAGAATGCTGGAGAGGGATTTTACAAAGGCATGTAGCAATAGGACAAGGGAGAATGGCTTTAAACTGAAAGAAGGTAGATTTAGATTAGATATTAGGAAGAAATTCTTCACTATATGGTTGATGGGCACAGGTTGCCCAAAGAAGTTATGGATGCCCCATTCCTGCAAGTGTTCAAGGTCAGGCTGAGTGGGGCTTTGAGCAACCTGATTTAGTGGAAAGTGTCCCTGTCCTGGAAGTCGTTCCTACCCTGCCCTGCCCTGGAAGAAGGGTTGGAAGTAGATAATCTTTAAGTTCTTTTTCAACCCAAACCATTCTATGATTCTGTGATCTTATCTGCCTTTGCCCCCCCCCCCCCCCTTTCCTATAGACCTAGTCAGCGCCCATTTTTGGTAATGAAACCAGTGTCCATGATTCCCACACAGCTTGAGTTTTGTGCAACAAATTTGTCCTCCTCTATCTTCTATTAGGAGAGACATTGGTTCAAGTCACTTTTGAGAAATGTTTGGGGAAGGTGTAGGTTTGGGTTGTTTTTTCACTCAAGTAGTGTGACTCAGCAGGTGGGAAAGGGACACATGACCCAAAAGTCCTTGGTCAATAAGAAATTTCAAAATGGTTTTGGAAAGGTGCACAGAACCAGAGGAAAGTGACTCAACAATGCAAATGTATTGAAAGCCAGGGTGGTGGTGGCCCATCGGTACAAACTTTGCACATCCAGATAAACACCAATATTGTCCAGTCAGAGGGGAGGCCTTTCCAAATCTTGCAGACAGACCAGTCACCGGGGTGGGGCTTAATCCGGAGCAGTGTAGGAAGAAAAAATCACGAACAGGGAAGAAAACTCCCCAAAATGAAACAGGCTCCGGGGGGAGCCAGGGCGAAGGAGCTGTATGGAGGCGTACAGTGGGCAGCGCGATCGAGGGCAGAAGAGGGCACGACCTTAACTTGGGGCCGTTGGCGGTGTGAAACGCGGGTTTCCATCCGTGCCCTGGCGCACGACAGGCACAGACCCCTTCTCTGCGCTGCTCCCGGCAGCGCCGCCCGGCCCCGGAGCAGTGCCGACCCAGGGGCAGTGCCGGCCCTCGGCAATGCCGGCCCAAGGGCTGTGCCGACCCAGGGGCAGTGCCGGGCCAGGGGCAGTGCCAGCCCTCGGCAGTGCCGGGCCAGGGGCAGTGCCAGGCCAGGGGCAGTGCCGGGCCAGGGGCAGTGCCAGGCCAGGGGCAGTGCCGACCCAGGGGCAGTGCCAG
>NW_020884885.1:11248457-11394467 GCF_003945725.1 Corapipo altera | reverse complement strand
GGGGCAGTGCCAGGCCAGGGGCAGTGCCGACCCAGGGGCAGTGCCAGCCCTCGGCAGTGCCGACCCAGGGGCAGTGCCGACCCAGGTGCAGTGCGGGCCTCCGGCCGCGGGGGGGGCGCCGGGCAGAGGGGCGGGGTGGGCGGGTCCCGCTCGGAGCGGGCGCGGCCGGGCGGCCCCGGCGACTGCGGGCGGAGGTGAGTGCGGGCGGCGGGGGTGGCCTCCTGTCCCTGCGGATGGGCAGGAGAGCGGGAGGTGAAGGGGCTGCGGCGGGGCGGGGGCTCGGCTCCTGCCGACGGTGTCCCGGGCCGGCCTGAGCCCGCCCGCCGTGTCCCTCGGGGGGCGGCCCGTCCCGTCCTGCATCCTCGATGTCCCGTAGTGTTGTTGCCACCTCTGCTGTTTCTTGTTCCCGTTACTTCCAATATTCCAAGTGCGAGTACGCTTTGTTTCCCCAATGGACCGTGCGCTGTGTGAGAGTGAATGAACTTGTCCATGGATGGAGAGGTACCTTCCGCTGAGGGTTCCTCCCCTCGGGCTCAGGTCTGGACAGATTTGCCGGGTGACAAATGCTCGCTGCAAAGGTGCGGTCTTTGTCATCGCGCAGGTGGTTCTGGCGCTGTGTCAGGAAGGAGGAATGACATTAAGAGTCAGAAGCGCAAGGAAAGTTTCTAATTATAAAACTGATAGTAATGTAGCGTTCTGGCATCTGTCCTGATAACAGCATCACACAGGTATTGCCCTATACAGGAGGCTTTAGAAGCTTCTTCCAGAGTCAGAAGGTGGATGTAAATTGATGAGAGCGGCTGTTAAAAAAGGAATGTTTATTATCATCTCAGATTATTTTTAGTGCTACTGAGTGTAAGTACAGTCATGTGTTAGCCACCCTATCCTAACAGTCTTTTGTTAAGAATTTCCAGATAACCCAATTTGTTATAAAAACCATTTGTTTGATAATGAAACTGATACTTCTTTTGTTCATTGATACTTATTTTATTCATACTTGTTGTCTGCTGGACAGTTGACTCGTCAGAATTTCTTGGTAGCTTACAAAGCAAGAAAACATCTCATTTGTCCTAAAGGAAAACGCATAATTATACCATTCACATTCTTTTTCTGGAAAACATACTTACTACTTTTAAAAGGCTCTCACTGTGGAGAATTCAGATTGAATTATTTGTTATGGAAGTTTTAGTCAGAAACCTAAATAAGTTTTTTTTGCCAATTCTTCAGTCTGTAATTAAGGTGAATTGCCTTATGCAGGAACCACAATTCTGTGTGTAAAAACCTGTAAGAACTATTAAAGATGACAATATTTGCGTGACAGTTGTTTGTGATACTTGAGATTGCATCATGTTTTTCATTACAACTGTAGTACAGACTATGGTGAACTATTATTTAAATGTTTTTCTTAATGTGCCTGCACTGGCAGCTCATAGAACACTTTTTTGCCCCAGAAGGCATATTGACAAAGATGACAAATTAATTCCTTTTTCTTGCCAGAAGTAGTTACCATCATTCTAGTCAGATATTGTGGGGCTGCTGTGAAATTCGATTTGAAAGCACCTTTACCTTAGAGATGGTATCATGATCCTACATTCTGTGTGATGCCCTTTTGTAAGCCTTTAGCAGGGTATCCAAGTTGTTTCTCTTCTGTATGTAAGTGTTTTGGTTTTTTATTAGTATTCACTATGAATACACTTGGTTGTAGGTGGAGTGGGACCTATTGGGTCTCAGCGCTCTGCTGTGTCTGAGATTTCCTCCTCCCCTCACTGCCCAAGCCATGCCTTTTTCTGACTTGTGATTGTTAACTGGCCAACATCATTTTGTTACAACCAGGCCCAGAAGATCATCCTCAGTTTGTCCTGGATGATCTGGTGGCAGTCCTAGTTGGCATCTTACATTCTAGTGGGATGTGAGCATTTGAGGAAAGTTTACTGCAATCTGCTGAGATGAGGAACCTTCCATGAAAGGACTAACTGGATGTTTTTCTGCATTTTGGTAACTATGTATCTCTTCTAGAGTTCATCCTAAAACCTCTCTCTCTATTTTGTAGAGACAAGAGATAATTGATTCCATTATGTGTGCGTCGGCCAAATATAACACCCGGGGTCCAGCCCTCATCCCAAGGATGAAAACCAAGCATCGCATCTATTATATCACTCTCTTTTCTATAGTTCTGCTTGGCCTAATTGCCACAGGAATGTTTCAGTTCTGGCCTCACTCTATTGAGTCATCCAGTGACTGGACTGTTGAAAAACGCAGTGTCCATGATGTGCCTGTGGTCAAGCTTCCTGCTGATAGCCCCATTCCTGAGCGGGGAGACCTCAGCTGTAGGATGCACACCTGCTTCGATGTCTACAGATGTGGCTTCAATCCCAAAAACAAAATCAAGGTGTACATCTACTCACTGAAAAAGTATGTGGATGAATTTGGGGCGGCAGTGAGCAACACCATTTCCAGGGAATACAATGAGCTGCTAACGGCCATCTCTGACAGTGAATTCTACACTGACGATGTCAACCGGGCCTGCCTTTTTGTGCCATCCATAGATGTCCTCAATCAGAACGTGCTCCGTATCAAGGAGACAGCTCAGGCTTTGGCACAATTATCCAGGTACATGCTGAAACTTCAATGTGTCAATTTAAAGAACACAAAGTGGAAAAAACTAAGGTTGATGCAGGAGGGGAGGATGCAGTGTGTTCATGCCAGAATTTGTCTATATGCAGAGAACACCTTTCTAATTGCTGTCTGTTTCTTCTTTTGCTGTAGGTGGGATCGGGGCACAAATCACCTGCTCTTCAACATGCTGCCTGGAGGGCCACCAGATTATAACACTGCCCTAGATGTTCCTAGAGATAGGTACGCGTTGTGCTGTGTTTGAGTGCACTGATCTGGTTTTAAATGCCACTGAAGAAGCAACAAGCTCAGAAGGGCAGTTGATATCAAAGAATATGCTCCTTAACCTCTACGAAGCTGTAATATGACTTTCTTACTTCTCAAAAAGGGAAGTAAAGAGGTCCCTGCCTTGTATAAAGCAGGTGTTTACTTCTGAAATCTGAAAGTTTATCCCCATCCTTAATTTTATTTAGAATGTGGCTGAAATTGTTTGCTTTTAAGTGTTGGACTTGTAAGGTTGGAGAATCTTGAGATTAGACCTAGATCTGGTGTGTTACCGAACCTGAATGCTTTCCAGAATGTCCCATTTGATGCAAATTAGAAGTTCAAAGATGATTCTAGCTGCAGTTTTCTGATAGAAGTCAGGTACTTCAGGGCATTTTAAAGCAGCTTCTCTGCTTGACAAAACTATGATGAATTTCAATTGTGTTTGTTATCTTAATAATTAATCTGTATTAGTAATTGGACAAATGCTCTTAGTTATTCTCTGGTAAGCGTGTTTTGAAAATATTTGCCAGGAACTAAAAAGGCATAAATTCTGAGCTCCATTTTCACTTGCAGAGGAAAGGAGGTTGTAAGGCAAAGAAAATAGGAAGAAGAGGAAAACAAACTTATTTAGCTTGGATACTGTTACTGAATATGTTTCTACTCTATTAGCTTGTGTGTGCTTAGTTCGGCTAAGTTAGCTCCCACGTAACCAGTGCCTTTCTTGAAGGTCAAGGTTAACTTTCTCCTGCTAAATGTCAATAAAATCTTGCCTGAGATATGGGATCTTTGCTGACATGATTGTGTGTGGAGTCTATCTTGATTTCTTTATTGCAAAGAAAATTTAAAACATCCCCCAGTGCCAGAACAGATTTTTTTCTGGACATGTTTAAAGAGTAAACTTGCTCATTGTAATTATATCACTGTGAAGTAAGGATTTAGTTTTTTACTTCTCTGCGTGAAATATGTTGTATGTATGTGGGTTAGCCTGGAGAGGGCAGTCAAGCATCAGTCTCACGTAACGAAACCTGTTAATCTCATGGTAGATACTTGCATTTGTTATCTTAGATTTATGCTTCTTAAGGATAATTTTCATTTGAGAATACTCTGTTTAATGGGATGGACTGCATGTTTATGGATGCATGTGTCTATTGAAGAAGTGGATTTATTAAGAGAATGCAGTAGATCTGCTGCAAAACTTTTTTGGTTTTTTTACTCTTTTCATCTCAAATCCCCATTTATATGGTTTAGTATGCAGGAAATGTATTATTTTGGTAGGTGTTTGTCCTAAGTGTTTTTCATACTATCATGGAAAGCTCAGTAATTTAAGTAAAAAGCTAAAATCTTTTTTTGGCTTACAGCTGTTGTTGTAACTTGCCAATTTGACTCACCCTGCAGCTGTATGATCATGAGCTGTAATATGTGAGAGAGGCAATAACAGCACTTGGGACAGCAAAACAGTGGAAACTCCTTTTTGTAGTCAGCCAACAGTTAGAGTATGCCATCTACAGAACCTGTACCACAGGTCACAGGTGTGAAGGCAAGAGAGCTGTGAAAGAAGTCACAGACTAGTGTGGACCTAGTCCTGGAAAGGCCTGAGTGATGCAGTATGAGCTTTCAGTATGATATTGGAGACCTCTGGAGTTCTTAGTTCAAGTCTAACTGAACAAGTGACCTGAGTGTGTTTTCTGTATTTGAGAATGTCTGCAGGTGCTACAGGATGGGTACTTAACCAAGTGTGAAAGACAGTTATTTGTAGCATCACAGGATGAGAGGCTGCTGGCCAAATTAAACATATGTTGGTAGAGTTCAGTTGTTTTTCAGTGACTTGTCTGAACTGTACCGAGACAACTCCAGAAAGACTGCATTTGTGGAATTTTGTGAAATACATAGGTAGTATTTGTGAAGTTTGCACAGGGAGTGTGGCCTGCTTTCTACAGTCAGCATGTATCAGAGATCATAAATAGCTGAATGGCAGTGGATCATGAGGTTTGGTAGATTTGTGTTCTGTTGATTTTCTGCAGAATATTAATCCAGGTAAAGTAAGACCTTATACACAAAGGGGAATAGAGTTCTATGATAATTTTACATCTGGAATAGTTCTTATCTAAAGTGCTTCACTAAGGGGTTGTTTGTTTATTAAATCGTTACATCGAATTTCCAAAGACAGTACAAAAGGGCTTTATCCCATAATTTCAAAGGTGAAAGTCTGCCTTGTGGGCACAGAGACCATGTTGCTGGTATTAGCTGTCATAATGCATGTTATCTCCTGCTGTGAAACTTAAAACATAAGCTCTATATTATTTGTTAATTAGTGCTGTTGAATTTGGTACAATAATGATGTTGGAAGGATTTCTTTTGCAAAGCTGTAGAATTGAACATACAAACTAAGATACTTTTTATTTATTTCTGCTGCAGTTTGTGAATTGGATTTCAGTTGGCAGAAAGCTGCTGCTGTTGGCAGCTGGGCAGAAACTTTTAGAGTAGAGGCCAGCTGGCACACTTCATGTAGAGAGAGAAGGATCAATATTTGAAAAGTGGTGAAAAGTTGCTCAGGAACAGGCTCGTTCCTCACTGATTGGTGCAATTTAAAGATTATTTGTCTTGAGTACATTAGGAGTTAATATTCCTACTCCCTTACTGCACTGTAAAATGAAAATCTGCGTGGAGTTACTTAACTGGTGTTGGTTCCCCGTGGGTTTATTTAGGTAGAAGTCTGCATGACACACACCTGCTTTCTCAAGGCTGATGAGGTGCTGTCA
Source organism: Corapipo altera (assembly GCF_003945725.1). Lineage (NCBI taxonomy): Eukaryota > Metazoa > Chordata > Aves > Passeriformes > Pipridae > Corapipo > Corapipo altera. Next base: position 11,388,828 of record NW_020884885.1, on the reverse strand, counting down.
TGTTTTCACCGGATCCAATTAAAACAATCTGATTCTGGTTTCCCAGTTGGGGGCTGGGGGGTAAAAAAGAGGAGGGGGATATAAAGTGCAAGAACAGCAACACCCAAGCCAATTTTTTTTCTCCCTGCTTGTGACCGAATTAGTATGGATAAGGCATGGAACATGCAGCTTCAAGGGTGAGACCTAGTTCTAGCAGCATTGTACGTGTCACCAAAGGCAGGAATATGGGGGAGCATTGGAAGAGAATTAAAAATAACCACTTGATTTGGAATATAAATTCTAACTCAGCATGTACTTGGTTTATCATCCTATTTTCAAGTTGATTTTTGCTCCTATCATTGTTTGTGTTCTGAATGAAGAGTAATAAAGGGCAAGTTGTTTTGATTTTGTGGTTACCAAGCTGAAAGGCATCTTCCGTCCAGAACCTCTAATCCAGAGTTTGGGATCTTCAAAGAGTATTTGCCTTGACTACTTGAGTGAAATCAGTCACATTTATGGCAAAGTGTGATCATGATATTTGAACACTGAACAACCGTGTTGCCAGCCAGAACAGGAAGTGAAGTATCCTGTGGGACATCTGATGGGGATTAGACCAGGCAGAACATACTGGTGTTCATCCAGGGTGTCTTGTTGCGATGGGAAAAAATGATGGGTCTTGGTGATAATTAGGTATAATGATAATCTGTTGTCTAACAGTTGTGGAAAAACTGTTTTTCCAGACACCATACTAAGGATTTCATTCAGTGATATCTGAAAACAAGAATATCAGCTAATGGATTGTCAGTGCCTCTTCCAGTCTTATCTTAACTTTTTGTTCCTATGTGTCTGTTCTGATTACTGATGAGATGTGTGGGTGCTCTGATCTGAACTGTGATAGGATGCAGGCTGGTGATAGTAAGGCTTTTGGCTGTAGTCATAGCTACAACTATGCATACAGCTCCTCAAGATCGTTTCTGTAGTGCTTTGTCTAGTGGTGTATTTGTTTTCTGCTTCTTTCCACAGAGGAGAGAAACTGGAGTTGAGAAATATTTTTGTCCAAAGTACTTTGTATGGTACCTTAAGCAGACTCAGTATACTGGGGCAACTGAAAGTACACTTGTTGAGTGACACAGGACTGAAAGTTTGATCAGCTGTTTGAGAAGTCTCACTAAAGAAGCTGAGTCTGAGTTTCTTTGGGAACTAGGATGATGTGTTAATGGTGCCACCTGGTCACTGGAGATGAAATGGCAACAGAAAAGCTACTGTCCTCTAATAGCATATTTCAAAGAAGCTTGATTTTTGATAGCATATAGTAACAAACCTGTTTCTGGAATTGTAAATGATGTATTGCTTTCTTCTGTACACTTTGTTGTCTTCTGCACTTCCGGGTGGCAAAAGATTGTTCCATCTAGAAAAAGGCACAATGAGGGTCATCCTGTTGGAAGGTTGAATTGCATTTTAATTTGTCAGTCCTTGGTGACTTCCATGCTCTCTAGCACATAATGTCCCAAGCTATTGGAACTTAATTTCATAACATGCAAATTTCTTGTTCTTTTGTTTCCTGTTTATAGAATTTTTTGTGTAATATAAAAATGAAATAAATTTCACTAGCTTGTATGATAACTTTGAAAATACAGTGGCAAATAACTCTGTTGTATTTTGTAGCCTGAGAAGTCCAGAGTTGCTATAAAATGCCAAATTACTATCTTACTGTACATCATTTGTATCCGAAGTGTAGCATGTCTCTAACATTTTGGAAGTTGTACCATACCCTATTTTAGTGCAGGCATCAAGGAATATCTTAACTAGTATAAAAAATTCAGAATGTATTTCTTTAAACTAAAATTGATTTAAGACAGGTAAGCTCACTAATTGCAGAATTATCATAATGACAGCAATATATTAAATTTCCCTATATTAAAACAAAAACAGTCCATTCCTCAGTGATCATACACAAATGTAAGAATTCTGTTGGTGACTAGTTCCAATCTAGCAGTATGCTCAGATCATGAAAACTAAAGTGAACCTAAAAACAACATGGAAAAATACCACTGACTAAAGTTGAGGGAAAAACTTACTTCAGAGCATGCATCTTCTTTTTCTGGTAGTGACAGGCAGTGAATTACTGGAGTTTGAATGTTACACATTCTCTGTTCAAAGTTGCTTTCTTTTATTTTCCAGAGCTCTGTTGGCTGGTGGAGGCTTCTCCACGTGGACTTACCGGCAAGGCTACGACGTCAGTATTCCTGTTTACAGCCCCTTGTCGGCAGAAGTAGATCTGCCAGAAAGAGGACCAGGGTAAAGTAATCACCGTGAATTTGGCAAAGTATATTCAATATCATGTTTGGTATAGAAGAGGATAAAATATAAGTATAGCTACTAACTTTATAACTGATGGTTCCAATGCTAATAGTCTTGGCTCATCTGCCAATATAACTATGAACTGAGGATTTTTTTTTGAGTGATTCTGTTTTTCTCACACCAGAAACTAGACTGTAAAATATGACAGCATGACTGTTTCTGGTAGAATTAGATTCAATATTTCCAGTGAGCTGACAAGATATTTTGAATATAAATAGAAGTAGTTGCTAATATGTTTGATTTCTTTGAAGCGTAAGTAAATCAGGGCATTAATTCAAAGTAGTATAGATTCCCTAATAAATTATCACTTTAGACAGTTTATTTAAGGATACTTAAAGGCAAAGTAATGACAAAAGACACTATTGCAATGATAAAAGTGTGCTATACCTGTGTTGTGACTTTAAAGAGATAGAATGTCCTAAGTTGGAAGGGACCCACCCACAAATCCAACTCCTGCCCCTGCACAGGACAACCTCAAGAATCCCATCATGTGCCTGAGAGTGTTGTCCAAACACTTCTTAACTCTGTCAGGCTTGGTGCCATGACCACATCTCTGAGGAGCCTGTTCCAGTCCCCAGTCACCCTCTGGGTGAAGAACCTTTTCCTATTATCCAACCTAAACTTCCACTGATACAACTCCCTTGAGTCCTGTCACTGATCACCACAGAAAAGAGATCATTACCTGTCCCTCTGCTTCCCCTTGTGAGGAAGCTGCAGACAGCGATGAGGTCTCCCCTCAGTCTCCTGTTCTCTGGCTGAACAAGCAAAGTGGCCTCAGCTGCTCCTCATATGGCTTCCCAGCTAGGCCGTTGACCTTCATATCTCTCCTTTGCACTCTCTATAATAGCTTTATATCTTTCTTTTATTGTGGTGCCCTAAACTCCACAGAGGACTTGGGGTGAGGCCGCACCAGCACAGAGTAGAGCGGGACAATAACTTGCTTCAACAAGGCAGTGCCTGATGCCCCCAGGACATGGTTGGCCCTCCTGGCTGCCAGGGCACTGCTCACCATATTGAACTTGCATCAACCAGGACCCCCAGGTCCCTTTCCACATCACTGCTCTCCAGCCTTCCGTTCCCCAGTCTCTACATACATCCAAGGTTACTCCCTTCCTTGTGCAGAATCTGGCACTTTGTTAAACTTCATGTGGTTGGTGATTGCTCAGCCCTCTTAATTTGTCGAGGTCTCTCTGCAGGACCTCTGCCTTCAAGGGAGTCAACAGCTCCTCCCAGTTTAGTGTCATTGGCAAACTTTCTTAGTATTCTTTAGAGTCCTGCATCAAGGTCATTAACAAAGATGTTGAAGAGAACTGGGCTGAGAATGGAGCCCTGTGGAACCCCACTAGTGACTGGATACCAGTCTGATGTTACCCCATTCACTATAACTCTTTGTGCCCGACCTGTGGTTATCTCATGAAAAAGAAAAATGAGAACTGATTTGATTTTGGGAATACGTACATCCAGAGCTTGGAATATTGTTTTTATTTGTTTCTTTTTTAAAGTAGTGGAGTAAGATAAACACAAACAACACAACCCTCTCCTCCCCAAACCTTGTAGTTGGAAGTAAAGCAAGACAATTGGGAAATAAAGCACTAATTTTGTCAGAGAATGTAATTAGTCATTGAAATGAGCTACCCTAGAAAATGGTGGTTTCTCTAATCCATTCATGTCTTCAGAACAAGAGGAAGTAGAAGTCTGAAAGACATGTTTTAACTGGTTATGGAAGGCTGCTCTTTTAGTATTTCATAAATCTTTTAATTACAGAGCTGAAAATGTTTCACTGTAACAGGGTTTTACTCTGCTATGTTTTAAAAGATGGACAGATTGAGGCAATGGGGATCAATGATATTTCCACTCGTGAAGATCAGGTTTAGAAATGCAGAAACTTTAGGCTCTTTTCTTCTGACAGCATTCTGTAGAGAATATGAATTTTCAAAGTTGAAAACTGTGATTGAAAGGGCACAGCCTCTGTCAGACACCAAAGTTGTTGGTCTTTGGTTTAAGTTGTCTTTTCTGGTAAGGGCAATGCTCTTGCTGTTCCTCTGGGGTGCTCCCAAGTACAATACTGCAGTCAATTAGAACAACCTTGTGCAGTGGTGGTTTACTTTGTTCACACCCTTTGTGTTCCTGCTTGTGATGCTCCTGGGCCAGACCAGCGTAGGGGCATCTGGTTGCATCCCAATTGATTCTTCACAGGTCTCAAGTATTACTACGTTCTGACACAGAGTGAAAGCACACTTTATGTTTCTGTCTGGAAAACATGAACATGATTATAGGCTTCAACATGTACAGAACTAACTGCAAAGACAGATATAGTCATATTGTTCGTGTCCAGGTAGTCAGCTAAACGCTACGTCTGGGTCTATGTCTATGTTTTGGGTCTGATAAGAGAAAACAAGTCTTGTGTCCAGTGAAGGTGTAGGAGCTTTCTTTTTCTCAACTTTTTTTTTTTGATGGTGAAAACTGCTCTCCGGAGCACCATCTAGTGGCCAGTTAGCGTTACTAGTGAGACGCATTCACGCCTTAATTGCTTTGTGCAGGAGTCGTGTGGTAAGGACACATCGCTCAGAATTTAGGCTTGCTTGGGATGAACTATTACATTCTACTATGCTACTGTGTTATTTCTTGGGAGATAGGATGTATTTTATTTTGTTGCAAGATTTGATAGCTAGATTATGAGTGTCATAGAACAAGGACAGTTTCAAGGCAAAATTTGGTTTTGAACATACACACAAACAAACCTACATATTTTTTAGCTGATATTAGGCATTTATTCTCACTCATCTGCATCATTATTTCCTTTTTTTAAGACCTTTTATTGAGCTGAACTGAAAGGTGCTTGTCTTTTTAATTGGATTGCTTAAAATCCACTTCTGCTAGAAATATATATTCCGTAGAGCTGCTGGTAGCAAATTGGTAGCAGCTGGAGGCTTGGGAAAAAGAATGTTTAAAAAAAATATTATGCAAGTCTGATCTGTTAATTGGAGCAACTAAAGTGACCAGCATGAAAATGAGTAGAAGAGGTGAGAAGAGCAGCAGGAGAAGTCTGACTTTATAAAGTGTGTGTGTTTGTATGTGCTTTCAGAGCTGTAAATTAAAGATAGCATCACATGGAGTAAAACTGGAATCCTAAGTGCAAGCCTCGTGCTTCCTGTGTTCTTTTGGCAGCATGAGGGCAGTCACTCTGTGTGTTCCTTTCAGTGGGGAGTGGTAGAGCAGTCTGACTTAGCTGACCTGTTTAAAAAGGAAATCCAAGTAGACCAATATAACAATTAAATGACATACTATTTTCCAATATTAATATAGCTTTTTAGAGCAGCAAGCACCTAATTTGAGCCTGTATTCCTGTGTGGTTTACCTCCAGTGTTAATTAGTGTTTTTAAGCACTTCAGTGTCAAGGCACATTTTAAATATTCATAGTTTTGGAACATGATGGGACTTGAGAGTGTATGGGATAAGAGGCCCTCAACTCTTCCCTGGAAATTTTACCTTTATATTGCCCAGAAGGGACAGAACTGAATCACAATTAAAAAAGATGAACTTGTGCTCCTGTCACCATATTGACACTAAATAAGCTAAATACTGAGTTGTCAGTTCAGCATCTTTTTTCAATCAAAATTCATGAGCAAATATATGGGAGGAGAAACTAGCAGCAGCATTCAGTGTCCTATCTACTTTGTTTTAGTACACAAACACCAAACAAAAGTACAAACAATCCTGGCATCAGTAGCAGGCTATTTTAATATGTAGCTAAATAATGTTTATTTCAGTTTATAATAGAGGTTATAATGTGAGTGCCTATTCTAATGTAAGAAGCATTTTTTCCAAGTACAAACTTATTCAGAGTTGTAAATAATGTTGAGCCACTTACTATCCCAGATTCAATTATATTGCATCATTACCCTTTCCAGCCTTGTCTGAAAATACGGTCTTGGCAGTGTGTCCACGTTTAGTTAATCCTGCTCAGCTTTTCCAGGATGGAAGGAAATGTGTTCTAGGGCATCTTGGAAGTAACCCCCCAGTGCTGCTAGCTAACCTTGCTGTGGTTTTTCAGTCCTCGCAGGTATTTCATTCTGTCATCTCAAATGGCTCTGCACCCAGAATACCAGTCTGAGCTAGAAGCTCTTCAGGCTGAGAATGGGGAATCAGTGTTGATCCTAGACAAATGTACAAATCTGTCAGATGGGGTCCCTGCTGTTCGCAAACGCTGTTACAAGAATCAAGTCTTTGATTATCCTCAGGTGCTTCAGGTAAGGCTGAGTCTCTGCAAACGTCTCTTCACCTTGGTGTCTGTCTTAGCTGTGGTGCTCTTCCTGTTTAGCACTGGTAGGGTACTTCCTTGCATTTAATTAACTTGCTGGCTATGTTTTGAAACTGCATAATTTGTTATGTAAACTTGAATATTATTTCCTAACTTTATCCTTATTTTTAAGAGGGCCAAAAACTATATAATCAAACTGATATGTAGACTATGCTGCAATTTGAAAACATTGCTTGTGTATAACAACTTCATGAGATTGGTCATGGTGGTCTAGTAACACAAGACAATGTTATGTAAACATAAAAAATTACACGAAGATACTGCCAAATCCAGCAGTAATGTGAGGAGAAACTTTTGGAGGCCAGATAAAACTGCTGACTTCAAAACTGGGGAGGAACATTGGAATCTACAGCTTCCAAAATAGCTGGTAAAAGGCCCTTCAGCAGGCATGAATTTGGAATTGATTTGTCACATGTGACAGTCCAGGCCTTGTGAGATGAAACTTGGAGCAAAAGATGGTTTTGTCAATTGGATAGGTTAAGTGAACTTTAAAGAGCATATGTGTGGATGTATTTGGCCAAAAGAAGAGTGTTACATTTAAGGAGAGTTAGTCAGATTACACTTTGTGTATGTAGTTTAGTAGTTAAATCATACAGAACTATCTGTATAGATATGACAGACTGAGCTACAAGACTTGTCAGCATGCAGCTATGAAAACATCTAGGTGAAATGTGTTTCATGGCCTTGACTCACCTTCTAGAGGCCTTTTGATGTGTCACTGAAGATAAAACCAGATAGTGTTCTCAGACCCCTGTGTCTCTTGGCAATTCACTAACAGAGAGGTGTTTCGGCATGCAGTGTGGTAAAGCGAGTTATGCCATAGGCCACTCTGCTCTATCTGTGGCCACCAGCATATAATCTGTCTTTGAACTTCAGCAAATGATGGAAAAATAACAAACAAGCTGAGGAAAGGCAAAGTTTCCACCCCCCCCCGTTATGTTTTGTAGGAAATATGTTTAAAATTCCTTGTGGTGGAGGAGGAGATGGAGGAAAGGGTCACCCGGAGTCCTAAACTTGGAGTAAAGAAAAAAAACAAACTTGTTTGCTTTATTTCTTTAAATACAAACTAGATTGCTAAAGGACAGTAAGTCAGGGAATCTGTATCTTGCTATGTATGATTTTGTAACTCAGAAGAGAGCTGGCACATGCCGAGATTGTTAAAATACTTTCCTTTGTAGAGCCCTGCATTTCCCTTTGGAATGTCTGGCTGATAACAGTGGTGATGTGAGGAGATGTATTTATAGTAACCTTTGTCTAGACAGGAAAAATGGTTATCTGGGCAGATGAGCATGTGTGTCCACATCTGTGCTTTTTTTTTCTCTCCCAGACCTTACTAGATTCTCTTCCACCTGCTGCTGTGTGATCTAGTGAGTCAATGGTTAAAATGCGTGTTCATTCTCTCAGCTCCTTCCATTCCCCACACCCTTCTTTTCCTTCTCTACCTATCTAAGAGTGGGGGAAGGGGGGCTTTGATCACTGTTCATCCTTTCCAGCACTACCTTTACAGACTTCCTACTAGACAGGCTCTTGGGCTTCTGTGTTGTTAATGCTTCCTGTTTGCAGTCTTCTCTTAGATGAGATTTTTGAGGCTTTTAGTAGTCTATGGGTATGAACACAGGTCTTATGATTGCAGTAGGAAACAAGTGAAGAGCCAGCAAACCCCCTTGTATTTCCTAGTTCCATTTTGATGTTTTGCTGCCCTACTGAGGCTTCTGGCTCCTTTTCTTCAGGCCACAGAACACAAGCTGGAAAGATGTTTTCTTATCTGTGGGAGCCCCTGTATCAACTTTAAAATTTTTCTTTCTTAAACTTAGGGATAGTACTGACTTAGGATTTTTCCTTGTTGTGTAGCAGAACTCTACTAGCATTTATTTTGCAATCTTGAATCTGTAGCAAGATTCTTCAGTGGCAGTGAGAACTAAAGTCCGTATATACAGGTGAGCGTGGCATAGTCAAGAAATCTTCCCTGCTGCAGTTTGAACTCATGGCATTTTGTCTTGCGTGTCATGGATGTGAGTAAGTGGATTATGTTCTTCCTTTTTGCAACAACTTTTTTTTGTCTTTGAAGCTCCCTTCTTCCTGTCCTCACCCCTTCAGAATAAGTAGTATTGATGTAGTCAATTCTTCCTTGTAGATCATACTTACAAGGTAAGTAGCCGTCCTTTGCCTACCACTGTAAGTGCATTGCCCAAGACTGAACACTGCTCTGTCTGAGGTCTTTAGTTGCTGAGAAGAGTGATTGAATCATTCAGGTTTCGTGAATTGTTCTTCTTTTTGTGTTGTAATACTACTGGGGGTGGATTGGTTTGTTTTTTCAACAGTACAACATTGCTGTCACATGAATATCCTTTCTTTGCCTTTTCTTTTGTAGGTAATGTCCTCTTCTGCAAAATTCAAATCCTAGCCAGTTACTTCATGTTTTATGTTTGTGCAGTTTGTTATTTCTATCTAAGTGTTGAATCCTACACGTATCAGTATTTTTAGCTGATTTATCCCTATAATGTCAAAGTCTAATCCTGCTATCCTTTATACCAGCTAATCCTACAAAATCATAGCTGTCGTCAGATCTAATAAGTGTGGTCTTAATTCTGCTACTCAGTTAACTAAAGGACACATTGAATGCTGTTGTACTTAGGATAGATTACTTGCTCCGTCACTGTTTTTACTTGTGAGCCACTGCTAACTTCTTTATTGGAGTTCTCTGACTGTAATTTATGTAACTGTAAAGCCTATGAGGACCTCATCTAGCCCCAGATTTCTTAATTTGTCTCTGAAAATGCTATCAAAAATGTCAAATGAATTTTAAAATTGAGATATGAAGTCTGTCACTTCCCTGCTATCCATAGAGCTACATTACCTTATAACAGAAGAAAATTAAGTTGGCTTTGTACAGTTTGTACTCAAGTAAGTTCATACTAATTGTTGCTCATCTTGTTATGCCAAAGTTTCAAAATGTTTTAAACTTATTTTTCTCTTTGAGTTCTCTCAATTAGAATTCTTGCAGTTTGGCCATTAAAATGAATAGAATTGACCCACTAGCTGATTTCTCATCCCTCTACTTATTAGTTGTATAATTATTTTTAATTAGCTAATAATACAGAATATATTGCTTGCACAGAGCAAGGCAGTTTTCCTTTTGACTTGTTTTTTTTATGAGGGGAAGAACAGGAAAACATAATGCATATATACGTAGACACACAATGCAAATCTGACATTTCCTTTTTTTATCTCATTTGTGTGTTGGATGCTTTTGTTGACAGGAGTCTACGTTCTGTGTTGTTCTACGTGGAGCCCGCCTGGGGCAGGCTGTGCTGAGTGATGTTCTTCAAGCTGGCTGTGTCCCAGTCATCATTGCTGACTCCTACATTTTACCTTTCTCTGAGGTTCTGGACTGGAAGAGGTCTGTACCCTCACTGTTGTATATCATACTGCTTCATTAGATACTTCATTACCTTCAGTGATTTGAGTAAAATCTGTGTGATGAGTGAAGTGTACTGGGGGCTACATGGAGTAGAAAGCAGAGTAAGATACACACAGTATTTACCCTTGATATGTTGTGTATCAAAAATAGGAGAGGAAAATAAATGAGACAGATAGAGCATTTGATTATTCTGTAGCCAGTCATATTTTTTCTGAAACAGTTTTGCTTTATTATCTTGTCCTTGAATTCAATGAGGACTGGTCTCCATTCAGGCTCTTAAAAGTATATGCTAAAGATTGCATCACAGAAGTGTAAATTCTCTATTTTGCATCATGATTCCCAAATTAATCTGAGATGGAAAGGTATAATTATTTTGTAGCTGAGTACACTGTGTAAGGAGCTTGGATTATATTTCTATGCGTGCCCTATGCCCAGTTATGTGATCTTGGGATAGTATGTGTAAAAATTACTAGTTTTACACTGTATATCCTATTACTGTTTTGTCAATCCAAAAATCTCTGCTGACAGCAACTCAGTAGCAATCCAAAGATGAGAATTCAGGATTTCTGGGTCTCTGTCCCTTCCATAGTTATTAGATTGTCTGGACAGATCAGTCTACAGACTTTAGCAACATTATCTGTGGGCAAACTGGCTGGTGGTGTGGAGGAACTGCTACAGAGTAATTCATTACACTGACAGAAGACTGCTTCTTTCTGCTCATGTCTTTTGAATATGTCTTATTAAAATAGTAAAAAATTCGGGGTTAGAGAAGCAGTTAACATCTTTTAGTGTAGAATTTCTTTCTTCTCCTCCTGCCATTTGTTTTCTGTTTTTTGCTTATAGGGCCTCTGTTGTCATCCCTGAAGAAAAGATGCCTGAAATGTATAGTATTCTGCAAAGTATCCCCCAGCGACAGATTGAAGAAATGCAAAGACAGGTAAAATAATGTACTGTGTTAAAATTATTTTCCTTTATTTACAGTTGGAGTGTAGGTTCATATACCGGCCTTGCTCTGAAAGCTGTTGGAATGCAGAAACATCCACTGTACTCTCATGTTAATATTTTGATTATTTGACCCTATTCTTTCCTTATGCTAAACATCTGCATTCACCATAATTTTCCAATGGGACAGAAGCTCTTCTTGAATTTAAATGTACTGTCTATTCACATCTATTAACATATTTCTGTTGAAATCACAGTGTATATTTGTTTCTTTTTTCTACATGGTATTTAAATTGCATTAAAGATGTTCAAGAGTCTTTTCTTTATCTCAGAAGGAGCTTTGGTTTGTAGGTAAGTTTTAATTACTTAGAATGTGAGAGAAGCATTAAGTCCAAAAGGTTTTAAATATCATTCCTCTGAGAGGGATGTTTTACTTATTTGGTAAAATAAGAGAAGAGCGGAGACCATGAACTGTCCAAACTTGTGAAGGAACCCTGAGTCGGCTGGGTGTATAAGAAATGTCTCCTAGTTTACTACAATTCCAGTTGATGCTAATTCCTGTTTATTACTGGCCTTGTTATTATGGACACTATCATCATAAGTTGCTCTAATTCTAGACCTGACACAGAAAGAGCAAGCTCAGCAATGAGGACTTTTAGCCATATGAGAATTTTCACAAACTGTGAAGTTATGCTGTCAGATTAGGGGCTAGGATTCAAGCACATTGTTCCTTTGGTGGTTGGAATATATAGATTACATTTTCAGGCCAGCAAAGAAGATATTAACATATATGGTACACTTGTATCTAGGATATTTCATCCTTGACATCTTATTGTACCTGAGCATATATTGTTATAAGGTAGGAAGATACTCTTATTATCGCCTCAGTTCCTCATCAGGAAAAACATAGAGGAAGTAAGAGCGAGGTATGAAAGGAAAAAGTTAACTGTCTGATCTCGAGTGACTTTTAAAGACACATGGAATTTCTGCAGTCAAATTTCTGCAAGAATTGTGAAGTCATGTTTCTGAAATTCCCTTACCCAGCCTTAGTGACAAAGTCGTCTTTTGTGTGGTCCTTGTAAAAAGTGAGCCAACACATGATTTTTCAGGGTGTAGCCTAAAACACTCTAGTTACTTCTACTTAGGCAGTGCTAAAAGTTGCATGGTGTATATTAATACTCATACGTGTAGAGAAAATAGACTCTCAAATTAAGAAGTAAATGTCTTTCACACTTGAATTCTGTTGCCAACTTCATTCTGTGTACAAAGAGTGTGCAAATACCACAGCAGCCGTCAGGGGTCTCCTTTCTCTTTAGTGTCTTCACACAAATGAACCATTTTGGTGGAGCCTGCTGGCAGCAAGGCGTACCACCAGAAACACAGGTGATAAAGTAGCCTTGGCATTACAGCTCCTAGAGATGCAATTTTGCTTTAGAGATGTTAACACTAGGGAGTTTTGCATAATAAAGTTTAAAAACTGACATTAGTCATCTGTTAAAGTGTGCATTACTTTTCTTGTTGTCCATTTTACTAAAAACATAAAATCATCATTTCAGGATAGTGTTCTCCATCTATGGAGAATGCACTTGATGTTATGGGCAGCTTAAACACTAATTTCAAAGTATAAAACAAGGAAACAATACAGTCTGTAAAAAACAAGCAAATGAAATGAAAACAAACAAACAAACCCCTTAAACATTCACAGTGAAACAAACTAACAATAACTCCCTAAATTTGGATGATGTATAAATTACTTATGTTATCTGTAACTCCATAAAATTAAGTTAAAATAGAAAATATTTTAATACTAATAATGCTCTAATAATAATACTAATAATAGTCTCTGTCTGGAGGGAGTTTTTTTGGATTATAGATGGTTTGCAGTAGTCATTGCAGTAGTCAGGGATGTTCAAAGCATCCCTGAACATCATTGGAAAATGTGATTCTGTTGACTGAAGTATATTTTTCTAAAGCTTCCTCTCACATCTTCTTGCTTTTGTTAAGGATATAGTTGTGTGTTTTGATAGTAAAAGTAATAGGATAAAATCATAAGGCCTGCCTTCCTCTTGTCTTTATGAATTTATTTCTATCTGCATATTAAGAATATTTAAACATGCAATCCATACATTTCACATCCTGTCAGCCTTATTTACAAGGCAAAATCCCAGTGAAATTCCGTTGCTGATACATGGTTCTCTGTTCTAGCTATCTAACGTGGTGAAAAGATCTTGGTGACTGATACTGTGTGGATTACCAGTAACATAATTGCTTTTCCTTATTGATAAATGTGCACTAATACTACACCTGTGCTACAATTTTTTGTTTCCTTTCTCCTCCTCAGTCTCACAGTAGGGAGCAGTTGCACACTTTACTTTCTGGTTTTCAGTTTAAATGGTTTGGGAAAGTATCCTAGGACTTTCTGGCTAGACAAAACATCATCTCAGATTTTTTCAGTGTCTTCACTTCAGCAGCAATGTACAGGGATGAATGAATAAAGATTCACATAATGAGGCTGAAGTGATAGAAGAGAGAATTTGAAGTTGGAATGAATTTCTTGAGGAGACTGGTGCTAAAGGGTAGTTCAGAAGAAACATGAATTTATCACAAGTACTCTATTTTGTTTCTTGGGCAAAGAATTATTGAAATGAAACTCAACTAATAGCCATTTATGGAATGAATCTGCAAAAGAACTGGAGTGATTTATACATGTTTTCAGATGTGATCTATAGCAGTTTTTCATGCTACTTAGCCATGGAAGGGCAACAAAAGCTTTGAAATATTCCGATTTTGCAAGTAACCCCTATTTCTCAATAATATTTAAGCCCCTTTTTTTGCTCCTTCAACTTCAAGGGCTAATAACACTTGATATACAGTATTTTGATGCTTGTTTTTTGTCAAGTGGAATGACTGACACTGGTCTTTTGGTATGTTTGTTTTTTCCAGTCCCACTCTAGTTTTCACCGAGCATTGCTCTTATTGAGATGGAAACATAGATAGTTAGATCACAATGGTTATGTTCTTTCTTGTTTTCACATTGTGGAACACTTGGAGTTTGATATAACAGTTATAAAAAGATGGGTTTGCAACTGATGTTAAAATGGGGCAAATGTGATCTTTGCAAAGAGCTTTTATTAAAATTGGTATGAAAATTGTCTTACAACTTCTCATGGTTTCCTTTGTGGTTAGGTTGTATTTAGGTTTTATTTCAAAAACTGGTTTTATTGCACAAAAGAATTCCACTGGGGGACACTATAAATTTTTGATAAAGACTTTGAAATATGTTGTGCAAGCACCTACCGATTAATGTACTTTTTCACTAAATTAAGAATCCAGTTGACATATAGGGTTGAGATCAGTTGATGTGTATGGTTGAGATCATCCTATCTTTAGAACAAATCTTTGCTCTAAATTTCTCCTGGGTTTTAGTGGGCTGATGCATGCATTCATCATACCTAAGAGAGTTTCTACATCTGATAACCTTTGTGGAATTGAAGCCTTGCTGTCTGATTACATTGGTTTCAGTGTTGTCTCATGACATAATTCTTATCCTTAGTTGGAAAACACCATACTTAAAACAAATATTATTGTAAATGTTAGCTTGCCAATTTTCTTTGTGGACTAGGTAATCTTTTTGCAGTATTTTATTACAATTGATTTTCTGGAGATCGTCCATCAAGGTTAAAATGTAGACAAAAACATATATACATGCACAAACATATATGTAATTTTTTTCAAGTTGAAATAGATTGTCTGCTTTTAATGTGTAAAATTTTCTCTACGCTTATATTTTTGCTTTGTTTTTGGAGATACTTCTAGCCATACATCTGCTGGAGAAGAGAGGAAAGCTCTTAAAGAGAAGTCATTACATTTAAATTATATAAGAACTTGTATTTGAAAGTATTTTCTTATAGTTTGTACACCTATCGTGGGCATCACACAATACTGTCATGAAGAGGATTAAATACAGGTGTTTTAGTTATGGAGACATCATCTAATAGGATCTGTGACTGATACGATCTGAGCTGTGATTTCCTATAACACAATTTCATTTTACTCAGTTGTTTTATCAGACAGTACATGGTATACACTGGGAAAGAGTGTGGGAAATCAAAATTAATTCTACTGTCCTGCATTATACCTGATTGCACTGAGATCTCTGGGAATTAGCTGTATTAACTTATGCTTTTATTGTTCAAACTTGCAGAAAATTTCGCTCTCAACAATTCCTGGCTCAATTTCCTGTCTTTCTTCACAGAAGGGAATAGTTTCTCTGCTTGTAGCCTAGTCTACACTGTTATAAAAAATTGTTACATATTTTCAATACTACATGTACAGCCTATGTTTCTGAAAATTGGAGACTAGCATGTGATGGCTCTTAAAAACTGCAACATTTTGACCATCAAAACCAGTCTCTGCAAGTTGACCTGCTAAAATTAATAGCAGCCTGGATGAAACTTACGCATCTCTGGGATTGCTGTCTTGTCTGTTTTCTACAGTAATGTTGTCATTCTCATTTTCTTTGAAGCTTCCTTGAACTATCCCCCTTTCACAAATAGTTCCATATGGAGTCTGAAGCGCTGGCAGAAGTGCCCAGAGGCAAGCTGATAAGCAGCTCAGCTACACAGCTTCTGATGTAGCAGACTATATGCATTCATTTTCTCTGCACCTCTAACCAGCACCCAGGTAACAGCAAAGTTCTAGAAGTGGAGGGGCAAGAAATAGAAGTAAATGTAGTAGACCTGTAGATAGAGAGTAAAATCTGAAATTTTATCTTGCTCCTGAAGTGTGAAATAAGTTTTCGTTTGAAAGCCTGTTAAGTCTCTGGAAACATGTTTCAGCAGTGTAGTTTATATATAGATGTCTCTAACTGATATGAACGTTTTCCTCAGCTTGCATCTCAGCCTCTGTGCCTTTTTCCTCCTGTTTTTGTGAGATGACTCAGTCTACCTGAATATACAAGCATCTTGTAAATAGTTTTCCTCATTTAATAGCAACATACTTAGAAGTCTTTCAATGGGACTAGACTCATTAAGGCATAGGATCAGAAGATGGAAGTACTGTGTAATGGGAATAGAAGAGTTATTCCTCTAGTTAGGCTTTCTTTCTCACTGAACAGATTTGAGGTAAAGAGTTTACTTTCAAAAGAAGGCTTTGTGTGCCTATTCCTTTTTGAATTTATAATACTCCCCATCTCCCAAAAATAAAACTTCTGAATTAATATCTGTTCTGGAGGACTGGGTGACTTTGTGTGCTCTGATGGTATAAGAATGAAGAGCAAGTGTTCTTGAGCACGGGAATTCTTTCCATCCTGGTTTCCTAAGGAAACAAGGGTATGATCACATACAATGTGCATGCTGATTTCTCTTCTAATATCTGTTACTGCTCAATTTCAATCAAACTTACAGAGAGATGGAGATGTTGGAGATAAGAAATTCCATAAAGCTATGTAGCTGTGTAGAAGGTAAGCATCCCAGAACAACATGGCTTTTTAAGGGAATATTGCAGCTTGAGTTAATAGTCAGAGAAAACCACTTGCATTTACCCATTATGAATGATCTGCTTTGGGAAAGGTTTTATTTGCAACTGGCACACTTTAGGCCACAGAAATTCAGATGCAGCATGACCAAATGATAAAGTGACAAATTAAATTCAGTATACAAAGAAAGGGGTATACAAGCAATTTAAAACAGCCTTCTCATAGGCAGTTATGGCCTCTCAAGTAGCTACAATCACTTGGAAAAGAATTCTTGGAGCTGTAATAAGTAGTTATGTGAAAGTATAAATTCTGTGGTCAGTTTTAATAAAAAAATCACAACAAACCAAAACCAAAAGAATCAAGAATTTTTAGAAAAAAGGTAGGGAACAAGATGGAAAATACTACGACACCATGTAAATCTATTTTATGTCTGCACCATGAATATGGTTTGTAGTTATGTCTCTCCCATCTTAAAAAGGATATTATAGAACAAGGATGATCAAAAGTTTTAAGAGAAGAGTAATTAAATAGCCTAACACTCTTCATCTTGAAAATGACCAATTGGCGATGAGGTGAAGCAAGAATATAGTACAGAACTATAAGAATGTCATGAAAAAAAGTGAATGGATATGACTCTACAATGTTTGATACAATTTCTTTTCATGTTTCATAAGACTTGTATTACTGGGAATGTGGTCTAAAAAAATTAAAAAGGAGATGATCTTCTCATAGAACTGGTAGATAGTCTGTGAGATCACTGCATCATCATTTTGTGAGAGTGAAGGGGTTTTATTGACATAATGGCAGAATGAAGAAATCCAGAGAAGGAAAATCTGTCAGAGATGAATGCAAAGATACATCCTCTGCCTTAGGAGTTCTTGCATTGCGGAGTTCTGAAAGCTGTAGAGTACTTTATGGAAGTGGTGGCTTACGCCTGCTGTGTCTGTGGGAGGGGAGTTCCTAAGGTACCTGCTTGTCAGAGCATTGTCAGAGAGAATATGGGAGCAGAAGGCCATTTGGTCAGACCTGGTGCAGGCACAGTAATGCAACTTCAGGACTTGGGTTTACATAAGACCTTGGTGTTATAATGCCTTGTGGAATAACCTTGTCAGATCATCAATGGTTTTCACAGTGCATCTTGACTTCGCTGGCTGCCAAACACTTCAGTGGGAGAATACTGACTGTGATATATAGTTTCCTCCTTTGGATGAATGGGTAATTCACTTTCCTGAAGCCCCACAAGGTACTTTCTCAAATAGTGGCCATGCAGCATTCTTGCTTTTCACAAATTAAAGTTTTAGATACTCACAACCTCTTGTGTTTTCAGCCCACGTGGACAATTAAAAACTAAAAAGGAATGTAAATTCAGTGTAAAAAATGTGAATAGAAAGCATGTAGTTTGCAATGTTTGTTCCCACAGTCAGAATACCTGGACAAGCGGTTGTGGTTTTTGTAGTGCATGTCCCATGTGCCTCAGCCCTGACCTTAAGAAAAGTTCAGACTCCAGGTCAAACAGAGCTGAAGACATATACATAAATCAATGACTTGTTTTAGTGCCACGTTAAAATAACATGAGTGGCTGGCTTTTCTGACCCCTCCTCCTTTTCATTTAATGTGCTTCTTTGGCTCCTCTTTAAAGAGAGTTCTGTAGAGTAATTTCAGCTCTTATCAGCTTGCTGACAGCTATATGAGCCTTTCTGCTGGCTCCAGGCAATCACTGCCAGCGTGTGAAACATCCCATTCTTGCAGTGAAATGGTCTTGGATAGAGTTAAAGCAAATGGGTGGTGGAGTTTTTCTGTGGGTGGTGCAACTTACATAAAAGAGATGGGATTTAGTCCTTGTTAACCAATTAAACAGAAATTCATTTCAATATCTGGACACTGGAAGCTCTTTGAGCATAGTTAGATTTTTACAAGTCCTTTTAATGAGAATATTAAACTTACAGCTGCAGTTCTTTCCCTGACAGGGGACAGCTTCTGTCTCAGGGTTCCTTAGACTCATCATTATCAAATTTAGGCAAACTTTCATCTGTCTGCTATTTGTAGCATTTTAAGGAGCGTGACTGCAGAGGCTAACCCTGCCTTAATCCTCCCAGAGTGCTTCAGTGGAGCTCTGGGTCCCCCATAAATGTCAGGCCTGGACAATTTGCCATCTTATCAGATGCAGTGAAGTTAGTTCCAGCCCTCTCACCCCTCCCCCAGAAGAAAGATTTGTTGCTGCAAACAGCAAAGGAAAGAGAAAACTTTTTCCTGGCTTACTGCCAGGATCACCATGGGAGTTGTAGAATCCTTGGCATTTATATATGAGACTTTCATTGCTCCCCACTCCCTTCATTTGTTGCAGAGAGTATCCTTATCCTAGATTTTTTTCTTGTGTGTCCTACCTTGTTGCTTTTCAGAATGAAGAAAACTGTCTTCATGGCATCTCTGAGAAAGAGCTACAAAATTTGAGACCAATCAGCACCTCAACGAATAATTTTTATAAGACACAGTTGGGCTGCTTTTGTATCTACATTGGCAGCTTCTAAACAACAAAAGGTGAAACTTAATTGTAAGAGGGAAATTATGCTATTTTAAGACAATTTTCTTGTTTGTTTTTAAGATTAGATTTTGAGAGTCCGTATTTTAAGAGTTTGCATCTTGTTGCACAGTGAATTTTTGCTACTTACACTTTTCAGGTTGCTATACACAGCTTGGATAGACTACAAATAAACCCAGATGATCCAAAAATTGGAAAGGCGTGTAGTTTTAGAAAAAATATTTGAAAATATTCTGTTGCACACATGAAGCATTTAGCTGCAGACAAATTGATGATTAAGCATATCTCCTGGTGTTCCACTCTCTTTGTTACTCTCTGCTTTTCCTCTACTGCTGCTTAGTGTGTACCACATCACATTTATCAAATCCCCTTGCTCCACTTAGCCCCTTTCATTATTGAAAGTGTTACAACTTCAGCATTTATCTGTATAGCATAACTACACTGCAGTGCTATAGTAATTTACATGTGAGTATATTCAGTAGTGGTAGTAAATACGCCTCGGTCTTGTATCCATATTACTGATGAGTAGATAGATACATAAATTAACTTGTGCAAGGCCAAATCATAAGATTAATAATGGAATTTGGAAGTCCTGGATCATGTTTTAATGACTAAATCAAATATATCTTGCAACACAGTAGGAACGTTTGTCTTTTAAATTAGAAAGGTTTTACATGTTCTGTAGAAATAATCTGCTGCCAGGTAATCTTTAGACAGCTTTTCCTTTAATCTTTGTAAATTATGCAGATATATCCAATAGTTTCTTAGGTGCCTGTATGTGGGAAAATTATGTTTCTTTGTTATGAATTGAATAGAGGGCTGTTTAAGAATATATTGTAATTCCCTTCGGCTTGCAAATGGTGTAATTTGTATCTAGGGGTTGGCTTCTTCCTTTCCCTTTTGCTCCTTTTTAAGTTTTTCCTTTCTTTTTTTCATTAGTGACAGTTCTGAATGCTCTTTAGAAATTAAAATGGCACCTGGCATTAGTTGTCTTTCAATACATACTCTATCCTGGTGACTTAAATCTGTAGAGATGCTCTGGAGAGGAGGACTACAGAGGGCGTGCATATTCCAGGATACTAAGGATGAAGTAGGGAATCATGGATAGAAGTTGTCAGATTATGGTTAAGATTAAGAAATCCAGTTTCCTGCAGATTCAGGTGGTAGTGGAATTCCGGTCCCAGGGGGTCCACAGAATATTTCATCTCTTTTCCCTCACACAGTGCAGTCTATCATAAATATGCTTCCCAACACTGTAGCAAACAAAAGCAAAAAATATCAGCGGTACCTGTTGAGGCATTGGGAGAAACTTTCCTGATCCTGAATCTAGTGATTAGGTTAAACGTGGCCATGAACCAACTGTCTGAAATGTTTCAGTAAGTTAGCAACACCAGCCCAGGCTCTGCACTCTTCCTCTCACCACTGGTTTTGTTTCTGGTGTGTTGCTGCCTATGTGTAGTAGCCAGAATGTATCAAGGGGAGAGGGAAAACAGCTCCTTCCTCACATTTTTAATTGTTCAGGTGAAGCAAAAGATTAATACATAATAAATATGCAAATGCTGCTTAGTACTTTCCACCTTTTTTTGGGTAGCAAGGATTTATGTAATAAGCCTTAATATTTATCTTTGAGATTAATTCTCTTTTTTTACAAAATTCAATTTCATGCAGTAAAGGATATCATGGTGTTTCACGTTTGCTGAGAAGAAATAAATAACTCTTGTTGATGTTTATCAACTGTTTTGTTCATGTAAAATTATTTTCAACCCTGTTCCATTGCAGTGTGACTACCACATAGTATTATCACAACCAATGATTAATAATCACCTTACCTATTTCATCGGATAGCCATGCAGTCATGTGCACTTTGAGCCATGAAGGATGAAGTATTTTTAAATAGCTTGAGCTAAGATCAGTTATTTTTAAAGTGCAGAGGAAAAAAGCAGCACCATGTTCTAAATGGAATTTTTCAAGTAGATATGGAAAAAACCTCATGACTGCTGTCCTTCACTTTTATCCTTCCAGAAGTCAGTAAGATATATTTGTATTCAGGCAATGCTGGCAGTAATGTCTGTCGTTAAAGTTTTCCAGTGTTGAGAACTGTGTGTATGGGGGTATGTGTATTATGTTTGTGCTTGTATAAAACAGAGCTATATAGCTTACAGGAAACTGAGCAAGACATGTCTTCATCAAAAGGGCAAGTTCTTCCTGGTATAGAGCTTAAGCTCTAAAATTGAGGTATTTGCTGATTTTTCACTGCTATAATATGATGGTAACCCTACCTAGATTTTTTTTTTCCTTCAGAAAGCTGTCCTTTCATGTGTGTGATTGGCACTGGGCTCGCTTTGTGTTTAGTTTCTCTAATCAAGGGAATTTAAGCTTCTATTCTCCCAGCATTAGTACAGCAGTCATGGGAAATCTCAAACAAGCGAGATCTTGTTGCAGCAGTTGACACAAATAAAAGCGGTTGTGCTTTTATTTATTTATTTTTGATGCTGGATGCTGATTAAAAGTTTCCAAGCATCCTTGAGGCATGTTATAAAGCCAACCAGCAGAGAGCAGGGCAGCTGCCAAGGAAGGGAGATGCTGGTGGACAGAGGACAAGATCACAGTGGGAAGCATCAGTGTGTGTAACTCAGAAAGCTGGGAAAGGTGTAAACAGATCCGCAATTTATCTGTAGATTGGGCTCTCCAAACACTGTTTTATTGGCCAGTGGCTCCTGCTTTACTAACCTCTAACCTCTGCAATACTCAGAGGTGCTGCCCACCAGCCAGCCTTGTCTTTGAACCTCCTTTGGCTCCTGCCACCTCAAAGGCTTGCAGTCAGATTCCTGTGTTTTGCTTGGGACCTCACCTCTCAGCAGGATGCCTGCAGCAGGGAAAACTGATCTACCCTGAGAACATAGACATATTTGAAGGCAATACCCCTAGGACTAGAAACCTATTGCTTTCAGTTTCAGGAGCTGTCCATCACTTGTCAAGAAACGTGGCTAAAATGTCCTCCCACCCCCAGCTTTTGGTCATACAGTAGTTGAATGTTCCCTGCAATTACATTCATGAATTTGTTTTCTATTAAATTTTAGGCTGCCGTTGAATCAGTGATAGCTAAGTCTGGTTTCTGTAGGTCTGGTTTCATGTTAAAGTGAAGCAAAGGACATGTTAAAGAGAATGCAAAGGACAAACATCATAATAAGGATGATACAGATCCAAGTAATTTTGACTACTCCTCAGGTTAGATGTGTCTACCCCTTCCTTCACAGTAACAGCCTGGTGAAAGTGGAGTAATTAGGGAGCCATGTAAACTCCTGGAAACTGGAGGGAAGAGAGTGGCCTATTTTTGTGTCATTACATCATTATTGATGATTATGTAGATAATGACTATCTGAAAGCCACAGTAGGATCTGTATTACTCTTTTTCAGGTGTATTACGTTTTTTCAGCTGTGTTATTTCTGTGGTGTCAACAGATGTCATTTGCCTGTAAATCGGAAGACACGATTGAAAGCTCTTTGGGAGCAAAGGGAATTCAGAAAATGGCAGCCATTTTTACATCACATGTTTCTAAAGCTGTAAATGCCTTTTTTTTTCTTCTCATCCTGCTCCTCTCTTTGCTGGCTCTGTCTCCGTGCTTTGCAACAGTATTCCCAGCCACAGCTGAAAATGGGGTGTTTCCTTGCTGCTCATAGTGGTGGTATCTGTTGGCTCCATAACTGAAATGTATTTTGGCCACAGATTTGTAGGGTGCCAGGGCAGTAAGTCAGGTTTCCTGGCTGGTGCAATGTTGCCTTCTGTGACAGAGTTGTTAAGTTGACATACTCATTAATCAAAGAAGCAAGTTTGAAGTGCAGAAATATATGCAGGGAGGGGAGAACACCAGTGCTCAGTGATATTTTTATCTATTCAAGTTTTGTGTTCTTGCTATTTTTAGAATTAAGTTACTATCACTGGGACAAGGAATAGCAGAGATCCGTATTTTAAGGGTAAAGATAATGCAAGATTTCAAAATTATATATAATGTTACCATTTCATGAGAGAGAATGAGAACTCTTCTATTGAAAATACCATCTTTTATGTCATATATTTAAGCATAATAAGGTTCTTCATAACATAACATAAAAACCTTAAAACCAACAAAGCAAAACCAAAATACCAACACAACATCTAAAACCAAGAAAACTCCCCAAACTCCCACAATTATTTGAAAGTATGGAAGCCAGAGTGAAAATATTAACTTTGCGGCATATCTGTTAAAGAACCATTCTCGTATATGCACAGTATGTGTTGTTGTGCATATGGGTTACTATAATTATGTCAGTGATTCTTTTGAAAGCACCAAAGAGGAGAATCTGAGGAAGGCTGCAGTGCAAGAAGCTTAATATCTGAGATTGCATTAACATTTTCCTTTACCCTTAACTCTTAAGAGTCATCAAGTAGTCTACAGCAGTAAAACTGAGAGCCAGTAGAAGCGAGCTACTCCCAAGTGGCTGGTATCCGAAGGGTAAGACTAGCATTTTGAACTCTGACCCCTGTCTCCTTATGAATCAGCAGCTTCAAAAAGAAAAAGGGGGAGAAAAAGAAATCTGGATAATGGAAAAATTTAATTTTCACTCTCCATTGTGTCTGAAGAGCAGGCAAATTTTACTGTTTCGTGACTGAAATTACTATAGTAGAGAATATTGAGCCAAATGATTAAATTCACTTGTTGCTTCACTTTTGAAAAGATAATTTTTGAGGCTGAATTACAATAAAAACCAGCACCATGAAATGTCTATCTAGAATTTGTCTTAAAATATTTGACTATAATGATACAAATTATTGTTTTGTTTTCTTATCCTGCAGAAGTGTGTTGTAATTAAGAAATATTCCTCTGTAGGCCACTCATATAATTTGTATAAGTTAAATACATGAATTTAGTATTTTCAGGGCTTTAATTGAGAATCATGCATAACTCAGAAACAAGATCTGAAAGATGGAATGAATATTCATAAATAATATTAAAAGAATGTTGTCTTGTTACATTAGAAGCAAGCTTCAGCTAACTGGAAACAACAGTATGTGCCCTACATTGTTCCACTGCTCATTCCTTTTTTTCTCTTGTAGAGGATCTTCTGGTTTGAGGTTCAGGTAACCCCAATATTGAATTGCAATTCCTTGCAAATCCCCATTTTTTTAGCTTTGGAAGTGACACACTGATGTTCTGAGCCCTCTTTATATGCTGCCTGTACTGCTGCTTTTCTTGGATAGGCCTGTGTTGACAAACAGATGCAACACAAGCAGCTTAGATTGAATTTGGAAGGTGCTTTTAACCTGATATTCTATAAAACATGAAAATAAATCCAAAAACTTTTCAGTTTTTGGCAAGTTAGCATTATTTTACCCATATTCCATTGACTTAAAGGATTAACTCTTAATATTCTTCCATAGTGTATGTATGGAGACAAGAAACTAATGTTTACTTTCAGATTGCAATTTCTAAAGAGTTTACCTCCAGTTTCAGGGAATTGCACTTTCCACCCCAAAAGTGACCCAACTTTCCAGAGTACAGCTCTCTTACTTTTTTCATAGTCTGAAACACATTAATTATTTTGGAAAAGAGTAGCCTACATTTTTGTTTGTTCTTATTTCAAACGTTGATGCCTCCCTGGGAAAAATGAGAGGATCTCAGGTTTTTATTGAAGACATAGCTTTAAGGGGAAAAAGGATCATGGCCTACAGCTAGTCACTTACTCTATCCTCTCATGCTCCCTTAATAAGAGGAGAATTGTCTACGAAGTATTTTAAGGTACCAGAGCTCTAAATGTTTCTCTGAATGACCCTATTTTTTTCCTGCACTGGTTACAGAGAAAAGATTGAGCCAGCCAGTTTTAGGTGTGTTGAACCTGATTGTGTGATATTGCCAAGGGTCCTAAAGCAATTTTTTTAACCCCAAGTTGTTACCATTTTCTAGAAATAACTAAATGCTGTCTAATTCATGATAGTATAAAGTCTTCTGAGGGTTTTTGCAAGCCTGTGTAAAAAACCCCAAAGATTGCACTAGTTTTAGCTGCCCCAGCTGGTATCATCTTTGCTGAAGAACTACGTGTTGAAAGTAGTATGTATGATCAGCCAGGAAGTTGTTGAAACAGAGAACCAGATGTAGAAACAGTAAAGCAGTACAGAAAAAGGGTGCAGATTACAATAAGCAGGAAAATGTGGGAACTTGGGGTTATAGGGTCCTCAGTCTGAACCCAAAATTCATCTTGGGAAACTTTATAGAATGCTTGTTGCTCCAGAAGAGGAATTTATGCTTTCTTCAGTCCCATTTTGCAGAGGAGGTCAGTAGGGTGCTTGAGAGCTCAGGCTTGCTATCTGACTATTGTATAACATCAGCTACCCTCATATGCATCTCTGGTATAGGGCAAACATAAAAATTCCGTTTATCTTGAACCCCAGTAGCCTATCTAATTCTACTGGACAATGGAAATAGGCTAGGGCAAGGGAAGGTTGCCTGTGACCAATCCTAGTAGTTTACTTGATGGACAAAACTTTTAGGTCTCACTAACTCAGAAAACATTTGATTATGTTACAGTATGACGTATAACTTCAGAAGGTCTTAGTGGATGCACTTACATGCACAGAGCTGTCAGATGTACAGCTGAGCTACAGGTATTTATTGTAATATCTTTTATATCTCTGCTGAAGGTACATGGTTTAGCAAGGGGTTGCTGCAGTCAGTATCTTCAGTTACTTAGCCAAGTATTAATTTTATTATTTTGAAGTTTCTCTTTAGAAATCAAAAAAGAAGATAAACTTTTTTTTTTTTTCTGCTATCCATCCTAAAATTTGAAAGGAATAAAAGTAAGATCACCAAGCTTCCAGGCCAGTGCTGTTGCAGCATCTAGGTCACACTCTTTTCTTTGGCTAAACTTCTATAATCCAGCTGGGAGTAAAAACCAGGAACATCAAGAGCCATCGAGAAGGGAAAGCATTTAAACAGAGTCATCCCAGCCAGTGTGAAAGTCATATTTCAGGCCCTCATAAACCTTTTTAAGGCATTTTAGAAACACTGAACTGCTGCAGTGGGGCAGAATCTTACAGCATCATGGCGCCTGACCTAAAAGTTGAGAAAAGTGGTGGTTTATGGGCAGTTAAGTTTTACTACTCTTCTGTGAATTTTGGTTTTTTCCCCTTTTGCTAACTTTACCAACTCCCACCAAATCATGGGCTGTGAAAAGACAGGAAGCTAGAAAGTTCCTTTCATGGACTGTTTCCTCTTGATCTAAATGTTACAGAAAGTAGTTCTTTCCTTGCCTCATGCCCAGTGTTTGTCTTTTCACAAACTAATCAAAAGATTTACGTTGATGTGTCTTGCCTTCTACACCGGAGCACCATTAGGGGCATTAACACTAGAACTTATAAACATTATATGAATGGGCTCTGTAACCTGATGCTATACTGGCTTGTAAAGAGCTTATAAAGAGATGCTAGGCCCCCAAGTGTGTTTATTCCTAAGGAAAATAACACCTTCCCTAAATAAATGTTACTTTCAGTGAGTAGGCTACCCTGTTGCTGCCTGCTGCTGCCTGTTGTCTGCTATGAAAATAACTGCAAATGCCCCCTTCCCAAGCTCTGGCATGTACCGATATGTGCTGAATATTGTCAGTTTGGTTTCTTCATAGTCTGCTTGAACAAAGTCCCAGAACTGAAAAGTAGAGGAGCTGAACTTTTGGTTTGGATGGTTGCTTATTTGGTTGAAGGAACATCTGTCTTTCAGATATTGCTAGTATTTCTCAAGGCGTGCATGTGTATTTTTAGAGTATAAATTATAACACTATATTATATTAAGCAATTTTGGCCTCTACATAAAGTTTTCATGGCTGATCTAATGAGGATGCAGCAGTTGAAAGTGGGGCAGGGAGGAAGAAAGGAAAGGCAACAACTTAGAACTACTTACTGATATGCCAGTGTTTGTGACCTTGTTCTGCAGAACTCACTGGTGAGAGGAGAGAGTTTGGCCTCCCATTCCTTAAGTCTGTGGCTTCCATGATGAAGTTCTCATGGCTTTGCTAAATTTACTGCAGAAATTGAATTCAGGTGAATTAATTTCATGGGGAATCTATTGTGTAATGAGAGTTTCCAGTCACTTCAAACCTGTTGGGCAACCCAATAATACAATGTACTTCTCATGCTCAGTCAAGTCATACAGTATGCTACATTTGACTCTTTGAAACATTGGTAAAACTGTTACAGAATATAATACTTTTCTGTCTTGCATTTTGAATCTATCCTAGATTTTCTATTTATCCAGAAATTTCGAAGGGGAAGAGAAGATACATTTCTTAAATAGCTGTTTTCAATTCCTGGTAATCAATGTACATTGATTTGTGTTGTTTTGGCAGCTGTACAAAGTACATGTTTGATCTCTATTTACCACTTATATTGCCTGTGACCTAGGCAATATTTAGGTGTATACGAAGTTAGCATTCTCTACAAGTCTGTGGTCCACATACTGTGTTTCCTTAGAAAATCTGGAAACCTCATCAAACAGGCTTCTAGAGTACTAGAAGCTAATTTCAGTTCAAGTTGAAAGGAATGCTAGCCTTACTTGATCATAGTTGTAGTCTGTGTATATGTCTATGTGAAAGACAAGATCTAGGCTTATGGATTTTTTATTTCAAGATCCTGGAACGCACTCAGGTAGCTCTAATTAGTATATTACAATTGCCATACCTTAAAAACATTACCCAATATAATAACATTACTCTTGAGTCTTCTTATTCATAGATATGGGAAAGAGAAACAGATAGCTCAGTAAAACTATGTAAGAATAATAAGTAAGTTGGCATAGAAGTCCGGAACAGATATCTTTGTTGTTGTTGTTGTTGTTACTCTCCTGTATCACAAATAAGTTCATGGGATTTTTATCCCCTCTGTTTGTTACACTCCAGCACAAGCTTTTCAACCTCACCAAGTAGAGCAGAAAATACATTTTAAATGAAATCAACATACATCTTCCCAATAGAAAACTTGCCCAAAATATTTAGTAACTCAGCATGTGGAGCGGCAGACACTAGCAAGCCATGTTAATCAGTTCTGCCTTATAAAAGCAAACAAGGTGGGGAGGAAGTAATGAGACCCTGAAACATCTGTTTGGGGACTTCAAATCCCCTTAGAAGGTTTTGAGTTCTGCCTTAAAGAAACACAACTCCAAAAATATTACAACCAACTGTGGGAACATTTTATGGCTCTTTACAAAAAATTAATTTCATAAATATTAATTCCCTCTGCCTTCTTCTCCAGATTTGCTTCTGGTGTAAAGGTGTAATCTTGCCTGACATTAGAAGCATTCTTTGAGCAAGGAGAAGCTAGATCAGATCCATCCTAGTTTTGCTGAAGGAGGAAAACTAGCTTTGATTGTTATGAAGCTAGATAATAATAGATTGTATTAATAGACAATCTTAGAACAGTATAGGAATGCTGTCATTTAGTAACAGTGGAATACATAGTCCTGTGTGCATTTCTCACTATTAATAGCTACTTGCTTATAAAGTTGTATGTCAATAGGTTATATAAAATAGTTTCTCCTTTTGCTTAGTGCTGCTTATAGCAGTTGCTCTAATCACATTCTAAACATGAAAATAAAATTTGAGATCTGTGTTCTTACTCCTGTTTAGTTAGAATACTTGAACAGTTTGCTGTTCTAGTCCATTTTAATTCTTATTCTACTTCTGGTTTTGTTTTTAAATCAATTGCTGCTGAGTTCTGGATAATACATTTTTCCAGAGAAGTGGAGCATGGGGAAAGGAATACTTATGCCTTTGCTTAGCATGTGGTGTTTGCTTTATTTAGCGTCTTTTTATTTATTCTTAGCTTTTATATAATTCTTCTGCTTTTACAGTTGGATATAGTGTTCATTTTGTTCTGTGTTCTTGGTAATCAGCCTGTTATCCATCTGTTAAGTCCTACTAGGGAGAGAAATAAGGAGAGGGAAGGGACTACATTCTAGAGTGAAGTTACATTGCACTCTCCCTGGATGACAAGCTCCAGAGTAATGTCATTTTTGGGCATACTCATCAGTCTCTTAAATAAAATTTTGAAATTGTCTGAAGTAGTTGGAGTTATGGCTATTTTCTCAATCAAAGTGAGAAGCAGTGCTTCAGAAAACATTAATCTCTTTCCTAGTTTGTTTTTTTAATTGTAATGTGGATTGTTTTCATCTTGAATATTTACAGAACTTTTCTGCAGAATCTGTTTCACAAACTACCCACAGAGTAGAGTTTTAGGGCCGGTGTTTCGACAAGAAGTCTATAGTTCTGAATCCCATAGCTTACACTCAAAGTAAAGGAACAGGTACCATAAGCATGAATATCTGCAAGTTTTTGCTTGTGAATTTTCATTTTCCATACTACTCGTAATCTTTCCTGTACACTGTTAGCTAGCCTAAGAATATTCCAAAAGAAAGTGTACATGTAGGAAGCACTATTTGTCTTCTGTTAAAAAGTACTGACCTGCAGAGTGACACATGTTGGCGCTTGTTAACAGCAGCTAAACAAGAGTTATTTTTGGTTCATCCTAAGATCTGTGCTTCCAGAAGCTTGGTATTCCTTCAGTAATTAAAAAAAAGTAAATAATACGGTAACTAAGTAAGGTAAATAATATTATTTAATATTTTCATAGCATGTGATTAAAAATGGCTTGTTTGTAGAGCTTTTTTGCTATTTAAGAAATCTGTAACATGAGTAAAATAGCACTTGCCTGAATTTGTACGTTGTCTTCAGTTGTATTCTGACTCTGAAAGCTTCTAAAGTTTCCAATTAATAAAAAAAATGCATTTTTTATTGTTCTACCTCGTACATGCAAACACATACTCTTATAGTTGATAAAAAAACCATAAGAAGATTGAAAATTAAATTGCTTTCTGGACAATTCAGGTTTTGCCATTTCCCAAAGAAAAACTAGGTTGAAAAAAAATCATATTTCTTAGGCCAGAACTCTTGAACTACATTTATTGGTAAAGCATGTTTCCTTCTGGGTTGGATGGGGACATCCAGGATCATTTGATGGTTCTAGGTATTTAAAAAGTATGTTTATTTCTCTAACAGAGATAAGTCAGCATTTTCATTTCAAAACTCTTGCTTTTCTTTTAGCATTTCTGTCCTACACAGAAACTGGGACAAGATGAAAACTTGCTGCACAGGACCTTAGCTTGAGAATGATTAATCTGTGAAATTCAGAGCACCTGTGCACAACAATCTCATGCTTCATTTCACAGTTTTACACTGCCTGTACTATAAATTAGCCAAGATTAATAATTGTAACAAATTGGCATGTACATGTACTTTTGTGTAAATATCTTAATATTTACTTGTATAAATAAAATTTGGTTTTTTGGAATGGGAAGGTATTAGTCTGGTAGGGTTCATGAGTACTGAAATTCTCTATCTGATCAACTGTCTCTAATATTGGTGTTAAAAAGTGACTTCTAAGTTCCACTTTTTATAAAGAATGATTTTACTTGGCTATTTAGCTGCACTGTGGATTCCTCTGCCTTGGAAAAAAAAATGAGTATAACAGCAATTTCTTCTGTTCTACAGTCAAACTGCTTTTGACATTTTTCAAGAGGAAAACATATGATGAAAGTGTGAAAATACCTGATTCCTTCAAGTATTCTCATTCTATTTAATCACTCAAAAATAATGCTGCTGCTTCTTTTTATTGGCTGTGAGTCCTTTTCTTCTGGGAGGTGGAGTTGAGTTGAAGCCTTCAGGCTCTATGGAAATACTCTATCTATAATAAACATGCCTCCTAATTTAATTTCCACCTGACATGTAGACTTCATGGAACAGACTGTGCATGGCAAGCCAAAATTGATTGTTAAGCACTGGATCTGTGCAATGTGAAAGTGAACTTTATTCTCTTTACAGGCAAGGTGGTTCTGGGAAGCATATTTTAGATCAATGAAAGCAATTGCTCTCGCTACTCTTCAGATTATCAATGACAGAATTTACCCATATGCTGCCATTTCTTATGAAGAATGGAATGATCCCCCAGCTGTGGTAAGTAAATTCGTTTGATTTACTCATAAAACAAATTGTGGATGTGGTGGGGTTTTTTTTTGTATAAAAGGTATGTGCTATGAAACTTAGTAATAATTTTGTGTATGTGAATTTGTGTGTATATGTCTTGTGCTGTTAACTTGCACAGATGAAGCTAATATATTTTATGACAGCTGGCAAAATAACTAGCAGTTCGTTTTATGTCCTGGCACTGAAATGCAAACTTTTAGCTTTTGCTGTTGCACAAACTAAATTGCTTCCTTGTTTATGTATTTATTTATTTTTCCTGTATGCATACATACACACACTTCTTTATTTCTGTTGAATTTAGGGAGTTTCAACTTAAAAACCTATGACCACAGAGAAAATAGTCAGTGGAAAAGCTGCAGATCTTAAACAATCTGCAAGGATCTTTTATATCATTATGTTGAAATAGCTAATTATTCCTATGCCTACAATTTTCTCCATGTTATTTCTTAATAATTTCTCTTATACAGAAACTGATGATCAAAGTTTTACTGTTTTCCCCCCCCCCCTTTTTTTTTTTGTATGTTGGTTTGGTTTGGTGTTCTGTTTTGGTTTTTGTTTGAGTTTTTTGTTTGTTTTGTTTTGTTTTTTTAAAGTTTCACTGACTGAACCCACCTCTGTTAAGAAAATACACCGGAGTATTAATTAACCTTTTGCACCAAGCAGCTGGTTCTGATTTTTTACTGTATAAAAACCTGTAGATGTTTTTGACTCATAATCAGTTAATTTTCTCTGTGTCAAAATATAAAAAATAGTTTTGTTTTACTAAGAAAACCAAAACTTGGTAACTGTCTTGCTTTATGATGGTTTAGAGGGAGTTTCTCTGAAAGCTGGGTAGGAGTGCTTCCAGGAGTAGAGTGTGTGTTACTTTAAACTCTTCAGGCCGATGGGTGTGAACAGTTGCTGACAAAGAGTTAGAAGCTCATTGCTGAGTTTCAGGAGTTGATGTTCCATTGCCTAGCCAAAGGCATTAATAATCTCCTGTTGTCATTGCTTGGAGAGGGAATGTGGCCCTTGACAGTATTTAAGGATGAAATTAATCTGCACAAGATGTACTCCACAAGAAGGGGATCAGAGTATCTTAACACCTTTAGATTATGCTAGCAAAACCAAGCACCTTTAAATGGCTCGTAAAATGAAGAAAATGGCTAAAGAATCACTCACTTTTTAAAGGGAATACAAAAATGTCTTCTCCTGGGTGCTCTCTTATGCTTATTTTTTTTAAATAACTGTACTAGTCAGAATTCCACAGTTGGTGTCTGCTTGTTAGGGGAACAATGATCCACTTGAGCCTGAGTGTGTTTCTCGTCTAAGCTCCTGCCTAATATCCACTCATAGCACTGTTACAATTTCTAGTAAGCCTGGATGAAACATTATACTTGGAAAGAAGGTAGGTATGTACTTTTGAGGTAGCAGAAGATGGCAACTGTATCCTCTAACTCTGATAAGATGACAGAGTAACTAAAGATGGCTTGAATATGCTTTTGATTTACGAGAATATTGCTGTATTCTTCTCTAAATAAACTCCATGACCGAAACTTTTAAAGCAAATCATTTCAGGTCAGCCTCGAGGCCAGGATATAGTTCACTGTTAAAATGAAGCACCTGCGAGTTGACATTAATATCACGGTGAAAAGTGTGAGTAAGTGAGCATTGTAAATTCTTATGTTACTGGTCAGAACTAACCTCCAAAACTTGCTGTGCGTATTCTGCTTTTGAACTCAGCTGATTAAGCATCGAGTTCCTTTAGCTTTGCTTATTGTTCCTTGTGCTGTTGTGGTCAGTAGGGACTAAGTGCAATGCTCTTCTGTATGCTCTTGTTCCTGTTATGTGGTTTAGATAGGAACACAAAGGTGCAGAAAGAATGTGTAGAAGCTACAGGCACATTAGCAGAAGGTGCGGAGGTGGAATCACTGTTTTAAGGCAAGGGGCTTACTGAAATTAGCCAGAGATTTCTTTAATCAGTACAAGATTGTTAACAGGGCTCAGATCCCTGTGTTCTGAATAGTGAGGTTTTGAAAATGAGAACATGGATTTGCTTAAGGAATATTTATATGGAAAATGCCAACTTTATAAACTTACTTACTAGGACTTGCTAGGGTTTGTAAACTTACTTGTTAGGATAAATTCACCTTTCTAATAGAAAGAAGATCTTGCTGTGCAACATTATTATGCAGAGAATACTTAGAATCCTTGGCCATGGTTGCTTGCCTGCCTGTCTCCTTGGTTTAAGATTTCTTTTTCTTTGTGTGCTGATAGGGGTTAATTTTGTTTAATATGTCACTAGGATCCTGAGAAGTAACATAAAAAGAGTTTGGTAAAATGTCCTGATTACTAATTGTTTTGTTGCTCAATTGTTACAGCTACTTAAGGTGTTAGATAAAGCAGTATAACCATTATTTCTACAATTAAGATAGCTCGTAACTCTCCAAAGTGCACATAGTACTCTGCATTTTATTGAGCTGTTGCAGCCTCATGAGTTTGCTTCCAAAGTCAGACGGATCGTCTGACTTCAGTCTATTTTCTATGATTTTGTGTAGTTCTGCCATTTAGCATTTTGATTATAGTATTGTAGAATAGACTTTATTTTGAGTTAGCAAATGCTTAGCAGATTGCAGCCTGTAAATATGCTGGATAAAAGATTTTTAGAGGCCTTAAGTATTCAATTAAGTAAGTTGTAACAGCAGCACCTCTGAAGAAAAGCTGCATCTTTCACAAAAGGCTTCCACAAGTTTGTTGTCACTTGCAAAGTAGGACTGATAGGCTTCTCTTTGCTTTTTTTGAATTTTGATACTTCAGATTAGGAATTAAGACATATCTGCAAATTTACTAATTATTACATTCCCTTTACCACAAAATTGCATTGATTTTTGTGTCTGAGGTTGTTATCTTGGACAGTCAGCATGAAAGTGATACTCACTTAAAATCAGTGAGGCATGCTCATGGATAGATCTGCACATAAATAAACCTTATTCCTGTTCCTCATATATTTCTCAAGTCTCAACACAAATAAGCACCAGCCTATTTGTGTTGAGTCTGTAGTTTCCCCAAACACTTTAAACCACTATCAATAGGTACTGCTACTCAAAGAAGCAATCCTGCACTCTTCTACAGTTGGATAATTTCTCTCTTAATGTGCTACCTTCTTTTTGATTTTTCTAATTCAGTTGTGGTGAATTAGCCAAAATAATTTTCTTCATATAAAACTTATCAGGCAAAATTAGAAAAAAAAAAAAAAAGGAGTGGGGTGTGGTATAAGGGAGGGAGTGGGTAGCTGGAAGGCTGCTTTTCTTGGCATTAGTTAGACTTATATTGGCTCAAAATATTAGTGAGACTGTTGCCTGAGTATCTTCACCAAAGTGTGGATACAGCAGCAGTACAGGAGGGTGTTTTTCCAGGAGGGAGTATAAGGTACACAGAAGGTGAATGCATATAGGTTTAAATCCATACTTAGTACATTGCACTGGGGAAGTGATCCAAGCACATTTATGTGTTTGTGTGGGTTGACTGAAAACTGTTGGCCTTTCTAAAGAAAAAAAAAGTTATAAAGCAGATTATTTTTCTACTCATTCACTGTCCTGTTGAGGAAATGGAAAACTAGTAGCATATAACATGCTAATATGTTATGGAATAGTACTTTGAATAAAAATGCACTATATTTTCTCCTTTTAATGAAGAGGAGCAAATGATACTTTTGGGGCCTGAAATTCATTCCTGGACCATTTGAGTCCTTTATATATCAGACAGTCTTTTGCTACAAGCATGGAAGTTTAATGTCTTTTGTATTTTTTTGGCTAGCCATTATCCATTAGGCAGAGGCAGTTAGTTATGTTCAAGTAGGCCAGAAAATGACCAATTCTATGGTGTGCATTTTGATGGTTACCAGTTTGGACTGGATTAGCAATAATGACTTAAGTTTGAGATGTGATCTGTTATCTTCAATTAAGTACCTTGTTATGTTCTAATAGAGATAAATTACTTCCTCACTTATGTTTCTTTGTAGATAATTTAAATTCTTCTCTCTGCCTTGCACCTTGCTAATGTATATGGGTTTCTGAAAAATGAGTGTGACAGGGTTTTTCCAGATTTCTTCAGTTGCTTTTATTGAAATTCTTTCACGCCTGTTTATAATATATATCTATGAAATATTAGAGCGTTGGGGTTTTTTTGTCAGGGGCTACTTTTGAGCTATAACCTTGGATGATACAGAACAGAGTTTAATAATCACTTGAGAATATCGGTATGCTGAACAATAAACATACCAGATTTCATTTCTTCCAGTGAGGCAGAAAACAGCATCATCATTGGTTTAAACTAAAATAGCAAAATTAACTTAGTGCCAAAAGTGCCATTCATTTAGCAAAGCCTAAATAGGATGTTCATTTACAGAATAGTTTGTGGGTTCTGCCAATTACCAGGCACTTGACACTTGTAAAAAAATTAGACTATTCCCAACCTCTTTGACTAGTATTTTCTACCCCTCAGTTTCCAGATAATGCCACTGTTACAACTGTACTTCCATCCTAGTACCATTTGTCGTTTTCAAAGCATTAAGCAAATACTAACATACACTTTTTTTATTTATCTGTAAATGAGAACAAGCTAGCACCTTTCTGGGCAGTGCACATCTGGTATTTTTTCCATTGAACAATATTAGATTTCTGTTTCTGCTGCATTTCCAGCTGCTTTGTGTGATGGTTTGAATCAACTGGATGAAATTTTGCTGTATTTATCATGTTAGAAGATAGGTATTCTTTTTATATTAAATAAATTTCACTTTATTGATGGTTTTTAGATGTTGATATTATGGATAAGTTGAGTATACCACATGTATTTGGCTGTAAATACTGATCTTTTTATGTGAGTGGGGAACATGATCTAACAGTTGGTTCTTTAACTTACCTGCCCAGAGATTAGGATTCTTTTTTTACATAGGGGATTATTCTACAGTATGTAGAAACTGCTGTGTGTCTTGTGGTTAATTTTTTTTTGGAGGAGGGTTTATGATCTTCATCAAAACACGAAATGTTGGCCACTGCAACTTGGTTTGTGATTCTGCTGAGTGTAAGCACTGAGGTTGGCTCTGGACAAGTAGAGAGGGTTAATTCATTTGGTTTTGCCCTATGACCACTTGAGGATGGGAAGCATGATGAAATACTTTCTCAAAGTATTCAATAGGAACTTACCATAAATAATTGGGGAAAAATAGAATAAATCGAGGCTTTTTTTGGTCTGGTAATTCATAATTGAAACCACATTGAGGTTAGACTGATATTAAGAACAACCCTGAAAAAACCTTAACTGCGGTGTCAGGGAATATATCTCTGTTTTGCTTATATGTATAGGAGAACTGCTTAACTACTAAGTTCAACACACTGCTATCCTTACCTCTGTGCTTTTAAAAGACAGTAAGCTGTTGTTCAGACTGTGTGGTTTTGCTAATATTTGGGTTATAACAAGCCATCCGGGTGTTGAAAATAAAATACACAGGAAGGAAAGCCCACTGTCTCCTTCATGGGAGCAGTGACATTTTATTCTTCTTAAGTGCTGTTGCTGAGTTTTTCCACTAAGTGATATCTGGGAAGTTCTTGATTCTTCTTTAAAATGGAACATCTTACACAGCCTTGTTTTCCTATAGACCATTCTGTGGTGCAGTTTGTGGAATGAGTCTGCTATATCTTTCTGCAGGTCTTTCATTGGTGAACACCCAAATCAGAAATTTTGGGGTGGGACTGAATCTTAGTTGTGTCTGATATTTTGCCAGTATCTTTGAGGCTCTGTAGCATTTTTATGTTAGGATTGTCCATTTCTCAGTCTGGTTGTGCTCACTGATGTCCTGAAGCCCCTACCTATCTCCCTTCTGTATCTTACTAAGAGTGGTCTGTTAAAAACTTCTCTGCCAAGTTGAACCTGAAGACTCCACATCAAGTCTAGTCTGACCCTCCCACATAATGAGAATTTAGCACCCTTGATACCTTCTCCTTAATGTATTAACTTTTCCTGAAGTAGAATCAGGTTGTTTTTAATGACCAAAGGGGAGGACAGTATTTGATCTACCTATAGTAAAGGAAGGTGCCTTGTTGCTAAGGCATTATTCTACATGCACACTTGTAGAAAGCATGCACAGGACAGATGCAGCAGTCTGAATCCTTACATGTAGACATAACCATTCCTGACTTCTCTCCCTAGCTTCAGGCTATTCCTAAATTCTCACTGTCACTCAGGTCCCACTGCTTCAGATTTTCATATGAACTGCAAAGAGCTGTCAGGCAACTGAGACTGTGAGACTTAAGTGACATGAAATTACTCATAGGAAACTGGCATTTGAACTTGATCCTTTTTGCCCATAAAAATGATTCACAGCAAGTGACCTATTAATCTTGGATTAATTATCCTGGCTCTTCTAATGATATTAGCTGGGAGGGCGATACTGAAGGGCTGTCTTATCCATAGCTGAGTGTCAGCACTTTGTCAAAGAAAGGTGATGGATGATCAATCTACTGTTGCTGTTTGCTCTCCTCTCTGAGAGTGAAAGTTCCTGTGAATTTCCATCAAGGATGTTAATAAAAATGAGAATGGGCACCACTTGGTTGCTTGAACAGTTACTGAGAGAACCCATCCCTATGTCATTAACCATTTCATGCTTTGCTACCATAATGGACATTTAATTAGGTTGCTGTTGAATTAATTGCCTGTATGGTTTGCTTTTCCCAAGCAGAAATCTGGAAGACTTTAGCAAATTATGGAGGCTTGAATTTGCCCGATTTCCTGCAGAAAGTGGGGTCAATAGGTCTCAGACTGTAGACACACTCTTCAGGCAGGCAGCAGGGGGTTGGCTCTTAATGGCACTTGAGAGATGGTTAATTGCCTTTTTGAAATGCTTTTCTCAAACGACAGGCATGGTTCTCCCGTCCATTAGTGTGTGTCTACAGGTTTTTCCCTCCCTCCATCATCCTTTAGTAGGTGCATGAGCAAAATCACCTCAAAAATTGACTTATTTTTCCTAAGTTATGACCAGCAGGGGAGAATTTTCAAGCCTTTCTAAAAGTAGTAAAAGTTGGGATTTAAGTAACGTACCTAAAACTTAAGTTTTTAAGAGAAATAATGACCATTTTAGGCACATATGCATGTGCTTGTATATGTATTTTTTTCTGTAAGTACCTAAAATAGTCTTAGATGATGGAAAAGGAATAATCCTTTTCAAAAGATATTATAGCAAGCAATTTGTTAGGAAGTGCTATGGATATAGAAAAAGTTTCTAGAAAAACTTCAAATGGGAGCCATTAATCAAGGTAGCAATTCTCACCTGTAAGTAATAAATAAAACATTGTCCATAGATTGCTCTACCAGTTATTTCTTCTTGTAGGGCAGAAACATAATATTTTCTTGGCATTCTTATTATGATGTTAAACCTCTGTTTCAAGTATTAATCAAAAGAGGTTTCTAAAAGTTGTTTCAAGAAGCTGCTTGACATTACCAGGGTCATTTGGATAATAGCAGTCTTGGGGTGGGAGTTGTGGATACAAGTCTGTAGTAAAGCTTTAATGAGGTGAATTACACTCTGGTAACATTTAGATTGTGATTTGCTGCAGGAATTGAAGCTGCAGCAAAATGAGAGGGTGGTCTCTGTCTGCCACGAGTCATCTTGCACAATTAACAAAGTATGTGCAAAAGCTTTCATTTTAGAAAATGTAATAATCTGAAAGCAGATTTGTCTCTGTACTTATGAGTTGCTGAAGTAATGGATGTATCTTTTCTGAATTACTAACTGTAGTCCTCTGCTGTCACATGTAGCCATGTCCCTTTCATGAACCCAAGTTCCATATTGTACTGTTACTATTTCTACATTATCCTATTATTCCTGTTGGGTAAAAACTAGAGCTTCATGTTTTCCATTAGGAACCTCACAAACGGTTTAAGTTGAATGCAGCTTATACCAGACCTGATAAATGATGTGTAGCTGAAAGTCAGTCTGTCTTTCCAACTATTTCAGGAAGTCTGAACATACTACTCCTAGTGGCAGATCCTTGCCTGGAACATACCCTTAGACCATCCTGGACAAAACAGTGTGCCAATTCTGTGCTTAACTTTCCCACCTCCCATATTTATCCCTACTTCAGTTTTGATTTGTTCATAGAAGGAAAACATATTCACATAATATTTTTTTCTCCTTTGCCAAAATAGTCAAAATGTTATTATGTCTTTGAGTAAATAGGCTCTCTATTCTCCTCATCCTTAAAGTTATTCTAGTTAGAGATGTCTAACCATTAAACGTGGGAAGGTGATTTTTGGGTGTATAAAGTAACCACAGATTAAATAGCAAAACAGAAAATTGCAAAGTTTACTTCCTGCAAATGTGAGCTGATAGCTTTGAATCTGTAAAACTTTCTTTCTTCCTGATACAAGCAAGCTTATGGTATGAGTTTAGCTGGAGATTTTCACAGTATTTCTGTAAACTGCTGGCAGTTACTAACCTCTTCTGAGTGTTCGTAGTTTTTACAGGCTAGGATTCAAAACTTCCCTGCAAAACAGCATCACTGAGTTTCTGCTTTCCCAAAGGGTCTGGTTTTTCCCTTTGCTTCTCAGTCCGACCCCTGCTTGGAATGTCAGTTGGACTGCAGAAGTCGAAACTAAAATGCTGGTGCCCTCATTCTTGTCAAACGGTCCCTTCGTGCTTCCTCCCCCACGTTGTCAGCTCCAAATTCACACATTCAGTGTGAATTTAGCTGTCTGTCTTGTCTTTTGCCAGCTGGGCTGGCTTCCTTATGCTGAGAGTGTATTGAAGTAAGACCTTTAAAGTCTTAAAAGGGAAGCCCTAGTTAAAATTCACAAGAAGCAGATAACTCTGAAATTCATCTTTGCATCTCATGCTTTGTTTTATTTATTTATTTATTTAATGTAATAGATTGGGTTTTTCCACCATTGGACAAACTCAGCTTTGTAGAAGCTAGTACATTATTCCACTTCATGACTGCTTTTGCCCTTTTTGCTTGGGTGCACATTTTGTACTACGTTTATGGTTTTGTTGCTTTGGTTTTGTTGTTAATGCTTTTTCACTTCTGAAATTGTAGTTCTGATTAAGTTTCTCTCTATTGAGTCCTGACTATAAATATAGGTGTATTGAAATAATGATTAGTAAATGAGAATAGAGTAATGCCAGCTGGGTTTAGAATTTACCTTGGCTTTCCGTTTCCACAAATCTATCTACCTCTTCCACTTTATTTTTTACCAAAACCCTTACTTCTTTTCAATGTTACACCTAGGCAAAAATGAAAATTGAATTAAGAAAGAGATTGGAATAAAGGTTTTGAGAAATTTCTGAAGTCCACTGTTGTCAGAGTTGGAGAGTCAACCTGCCTGGTCTGAGCGAATTCTTATCTGATGGTTTGGTCCTGGCTATATAAATTACTCCCTACTGTGAAAAGTCACTTTAATCAAATTGTTTTTCTGTTTTCTTGTTTTCCTTCACAGAAATGGAGCAGTGTGAGCAACCCACTCTTCCTTCCACTGATCCCACCTCAGTCCCAAGGTTTCACAGCCGTAGTTCTGACCTATGACCGAGTGGAGAGCCTTTTCCGAGTCATCACAGAGGTGTCTAAAGTGCCTAGTCTATCGAAATTGTTAGTTGTCTGGAACAACCAGAATAAGAATCCACCAGAAGGTAAGACCTTGTGGTAGGTACAGTGGAGGAAGGTGAAACGGGGCATAGCACATCTATTTGCACCTGTTGCAGAGCGACTTCTTTTCTACTTCATTAGTATTTGAGGAGTGTTTCATTGTTCTTT
This sequence comes from Corapipo altera, assembly GCF_003945725.1. NCBI lineage: Eukaryota > Metazoa > Chordata > Aves > Passeriformes > Pipridae > Corapipo > Corapipo altera. The sequence continues at coordinate 11,347,947 of NW_020884885.1, read as the reverse complement.
CAAAATAATACATTTGAATTTTTTTGTGGCAATGTTTTTGAAAGTGAAATGAGAAAAAACAAAGTAGATGACAAGAAAAAAACATACCAGTGGTTGTGCTGCTTAATTCTGAATCAAAAGTAGCAAATACAATAGTTACAGAAACATTTCTGTCCTGAACTTTTTTGAGGAGAGTGGTAAGGAGGGGCTTATCTTTGATTTGTCAATACTTGGTTTTATTTCTCTGTAGACAGTCTCTTGTCACAGTGTACATACTACTGCTGCTGGACCATTTTCTACAACAAATGTGGTTCAAAGCAGCGAAGTAGTTTGAATGCTTGGAACTATGAAATAAGTGAATATTTTGACTGGTGAAATGAAAACTTGGGACATGTTGGGTGTCTAAAAAGGAATTCCCACACCACCAGAATATCTTGTGAAAATGCTACTCCTTGCCCAGTAAGACAACAGGTGCTGTCTTAAAATGTTTCTGTTTCTAACATGTATGATATACTATGTAGCTCTTATAGTGTTTGAGTTAGTCTGGTGACCTCTGCATGATATATTATTTTTTTCGAATTCATGCTTATTTTAAAATGAGGGCACATTCACGGACATTTTCCCAAATTATCTAAATGTGTAGATTTTTGGAAGAAAATTTGGTTTCAAATATATATTAATGACTCCAATGTGAACTCAGTGCTGTAAATTTCTCAATGAATTTGTTTAAATTTCAGTAGCTGAGGCGTGCTTTGTCAGCTTGGCATACTGCTGTATTGTATTCCCTCATGCCAGGACCTCAGTCTCAGGCTGCCCAGTCCTCACAGCTTGCTGCCTACATTTTCAAACCCAAGAACCTAAACCCACGTTTTTCTGACTCCTTCCATGCAACCCCACTGCATGCTCCATGGCTGCTCTGTGTTTGACCAACTTCCTTCTTTCCCAGCCCTGGGCCACCTGCCTCATGAGGACATGCTGCTCCTGATCTTCTCCCAGGTCCTCAGCTGGAAACATAAGTCCTGACATTGCTGAATTCCACTGGGAAATCACCATGAAGTAAATGGGAGGCATTGCCCCGTGTAAAGGAAGGTAGCTAGGCTTGGCCTTTGGTAGTCCTCTCCAGTGCTAGACAGACACTCCAACACTGCTCATTTTATTTCCACGCTTATTGTTTCCTAGGATGACCTTCTTCCAGATTCTGAAGGCTAGTACTAAAATCCTGAGCATTGTGCTAGGCAATTAGAGCCTCCTCTTGTCATTCTGGATTAAACACTGTAGATAGAGTAGCTGTATATGAACCTGGTTCTCATATGCTGTACATATGAATCTGTCATTCTCATCTGAAAATGTGGTGATTTTGTGGGACAAGAAATGTTGCCTTCTAGGAATACATGTTCAAAAAAATGCTGTGTTGTGGATTCTTCTGTCTTCTGTAGTGTTAGGACTCCTTGCTTTGTAATTCTCTTTTCAGAGGCTTCAGCTGCTGCAGCATTCTAGTGTTCATTTAGCTATTCTGCATAGCAACAAGATGCGATGTAAAGATAAATCCCTGACCACTTGTCTCAATTTACCATCTCCTAACTACTTCTCAGAGCCAAGCCATTGCTACCATTCACTTGGCTCATTTGCCATTTTGGCAACTTGCTCCGGTTTAAAGCACAGTAGTTTTATTGTTTGCTTTAAAAAGTGTTTTGTAATACTGCTATGCTAAATACCTTTAGTTTAGTGGGTTTTTAAATGTTTTACAGCCCTTCAGAGTAAAAATTGTTGCGTATAAATTGATAACAACTGGAATTTTTGCAGTAAGAAGTTCCTTTCTAGAAGCAAAAAGGCTTAGTGCTATATTTAGTTATGAGATCACTGAATGCAGGTGGATTTGACCCAAATGAATTGTTTCCACATTTCCCTTGAGTCTGAGATAAAGAAGAGTTGAAGCAAATAGATCATTGGAATGACATTTTCTTTTAAATCATTGTATTAATCTTGAAAATTAAAGTGTGTTTAATTCTGCCTCTATTACTGCTAAGTCATAAACTGGTTAAAAAAAAATAAAAAAACCTTTGCCTGTAGAGCTTAAAATTGTGGATTCAAGAGCACAGTTGAAAGCATAGGCAGTTTTGTCCTTGCATTAGCCTAAGCATTGCATTAAAGCAAATAACTATTTGTTTCTAGTGTCCCTTATCCCTTTATTACTGTTACGACCATTGTAATCTCTTGGCCTATGGCTAGAGAGAGGTCAGTTTGATTAAATTACCTTGTTTTATTCCAGGTCCATGCAGAGCATTCCACTTGGCTCTTCAGCCAGTCTCTCGTTCAGTCTGTCTATTAGTGATCCTAATCCTAGGACTTCAAAGCTTCTGCTGTTTATAGCCTGTTAAAGCCAGGAAGTTTCTGATGGATTAGAACAAGGAATGAGTTTGAAGTTTGTAATGTGCACCACTGTCACTGGTAAAATCTGGTTTATTACCCTACAGTAGTATCTGCACTTTTATGGCTATTCACTTTTAATTGGTTGTAGTAAAGCAGAGGTGCTTAACCTTCTAGAGCATCAGATGCTGTATTTCTTGGTCCTTTCCATGTAAGGGACATATTTCAGTACATAGGCAGATCATGGCTTTTGTCATTGCAACCCTTTGTGTGTTTGCTTTGTTTTTCATGTGTAAGTGTGAAGGCTGGGTGAATTTCCTTAGAGAGTATGTACACTAAACTGAGAACTGGATTTAAGTTTCCTGGGATATTGCTGGCATAGTGCCACACAGGTGACATGTGGCTGCTCCTTTCTTTCCTCTATCAACACCAGAAAAATATTAAAACTGAAAATATCATTGTTATCAAAGCAATATGTATTGGAAATAGAAGGAATCTGCCCCTAGGAATGAAAAGTTTTGAAGTACATGCAAATTCTAAAAATAGTGTTGGTCTTTCATTTTGGGGGGTTTGTTTGTGGGGTTTTTTTGTGTGTTTTGGTGGGGGTTTTTTTTGTTTTTGTTTGTTTTTTTAAGTAAATGCTATGTACTTGCAAAAATACCTTTACATAATGAAACTCATGACTTAGGAGGAAAACAGAATAAAAATTAAAGACTCTAATTATTGTACAAAATTTAAGATCACAGAATCACAGAATGGATAAGGTTGGAAGAGACCACAGTGGGTCATCTGGTTCAACCTCCCTGCTCAGGCAGAGTCATCCTAAAGGGCATCGCACAGAATTGCATCCAGAAAAAAAAGATGCTGTACCCCTCAACAAATGCAATATTCCATAAGATAAAACCCCTGTTTTACTTGTCCTCAGCATTTAGTAAAGTGTAAGTGAAAAGATGTATTTGTCAGCATGACCTGCAAATGAAGTAATGGTGATAATTTGTCAGATGAATGACAAGACGGAACTGTGGTCACTCTGCCGTCAGTACTGCTGAGCATCCCTCAGGATGGGTAAGGGGCTGTAGCTGAGGTTGCCTGCTGTGCTGTGTAGTGGTAACAGGTGTGGGGAGTGTGCAAGGTGTATGGAAACAAACTCCTTGCAAACCTAGGCCCGTCAGGACAGATGCAGCTCTGATACAACTGACAAATTTTTGGTCATTGGCTGATAAAAAAGTAAGCAGCTAAGAGGGGAATGGATTAGTTGAACACTTGACTGAAAAGTTTTCAACCAAATAGCATATAAAAATGCAAAGTTGGAGATCTGCATGTATGTGGGCTGGACATCAGTAACAATTTAAGTACTGTTTTTCCCTTTGTCTTGTGAGTTTGCAAGGATCACTCTTGTAACTTAGCATGTTTGAGAGCTGTCTTGTGCAAGTCTGAACTTATTGTTCTGTGTTTTCTTTAGGATCAGTGAAAAGAAACAACACAAATCTATGAGCAACACAAATGTCTTGTGCAAACCTTTTTAAGTTTACAGAGTGTTTTTGGTGGTAAAAATATTGAATCTTATATAGGTGAAATAGCAGAGAGAAAATATCACACACAATGATGATTCTAATCTGGAACCTTAAAGCTTTATAGCTTCAGCCTGTTCATCTTAAGTATTCTCTGGATTTAGAGGATGTGATCTCTGCTCTGTGTCTTCGGCTGAGTTTTGCATATTTTCTCTGCCATGCATTGTGTGCAAGAAGCCCATCAATCCAGCAGTAATGTCAGCAGGCCCATGACTGTGTGGGTAATACTAATAAAAATATTGAAAGCTTTGAAATACTACACAGGAAAAAAAACCAATTTTTTTTTCCCTCACTTGCTCTGCATCAATTAAAATAAACATTGTGGTCCAAGTGCCTGGTGCTGGGAATACTTATGTAGAAATGATGGTTTTCTCTGTCAGCCAAATACTTTTGTCCTTTCATTTGTATTTTTCTAAATTGCTAGTTCTGAAATTCAAGAAAATAATCTGTGATAGAAATTTCCACCAATATGTCATCACATTTGTTTCAGAGAAGTGAATAAAACATTTTGTCTACCACATAAATTGTATTAAAATGTATAAATGCATTACTGTTAGTAAACACACAACAAGCTACAAATCACGTGTGGTAGCTTGATTCCTTTGTAGGTTCAGTTTTATAAAAATTCAAAGTATATTTTAAGGAATGTGTCCTTCCTATCTCATTGTGTTGGTAGTGATTCCTGATGCTAAGTTGCTGACGAACTTGGAGTAAGATACAGACTACAAGGCTTATGATATTACTGAAATAATAATATTTGTATTTCTATTTTACGCTACTAATAGGCAACATTATATAAACAGTTGGGGATAAGGAAACTGAGTATCCTTTGGATTACTATATCTTAAGGAAGTGTTAACTTTAAAATAAAATTCTTCAGTGACAGGTTTATTTTTTTCCTGCATAGTGAGCCTTTAGTAGTCAGCGCTGATAGGAATTTTTTTAACTTCTCTTTAAGTTTTTAATTAATTTGGCTTCTTGATGATGGATTTAATGCCATTTTCCTTGGTTAGCTAGAGAACTAATTAATGATGGTTTTATTCTCCCATAAGTCATCTTACAAACATTTTGCAATATTATTTCCTAAGAAAGTCTAGAAAGTTAGCCTAATAAACCCATCTTAACAAAACCTGGCCCCAAATAATGTCCTAGAAACAAATATTCTATTTTATTATATACAAGAGAAATTCTGTGCATTTCTGTAGAACAATATAATCATTGTAATGTAGGTAGAAAGCAACTGTTTTGAACTCTGGACAGACTTTTTCACTCAGCCGTTATGGAAAGAATTCTGGTAATGAATAGAGGTAACATGCTTGATGTTGTTTCTGACAGTTTTTTGAAACTTCAGATTCCAGCTAAGTTCTACCATTCAGTATTAGAATTATTATGAAAAAGTACTTAGTAGGTTTCATCAAGAATGTTCAATTAATTGCATCCATGCAGACCACTTAGAATGACCATCAGATAAGAAGTTGTACAAAAGATTAGGTATGAAAACTGAGTGTGGTGTATGGGATTCTGTGCAACTGCAGGTACATACAGGATGTTTAGAGATGTTTTGTGCCAGTTTATTATTGATCTTAGTCTACCTTGCACAAGTTCTGTAAAGGTTTTTCCTTTTTATATTTCCAAGTGGGCTCCTTAGAAGTTTTGGGAAGTAAGAACATACTGTGAATTAATACTCTGGAGCCAGGTTATCAGTCCTAAACAACACATAGTGCCAAGCTTGCCCTGAGTCTTGTTGCCAGAGGACAAATGTTATTATACTCTGTTAAAGGATGCAGTGCCATCTTACTGTTAGAATAAAGCCTATGCTTTTACCTTGGTTATAACAAAGTAGTAAACTGAGAATTTCCTCCATATATGTTTTACTAGTGCTGAGATTTCTCAGAACTTTCAAAGCAGTATCTGAAAATTCAAAATGTGACATCACAGAATTGGCAGGCTCTGTTTCTGACTTCTCTTTAAAGTGCCTTCCTCCCATGTGAAAAGTACAAATACTCTTCTTTTGTGGTCCTTTAAAATAAATATAGGCAGTTTTAACCCTCCTGATGGATTCTAAAACTTTGATTTCTGAAGTGAGTTTGTCTTTTTTATTGACTTGATATTTCTTTTTGGAGTTCCTATGGCAAAACTAATTTGTAATAATTAGATCTCTGAGTGGAGCCTGCTGTCCTTTGTGATAGTCATTTTTGCCCAGACTGCTGAAGTGGCTACTCAGGTGTCATTGAGTCATGACATCTCCTGTCTCTGCAGGGACAGCAACCTTCAGTATCAAATCAGCCTCTAGGCAGCAAGTAGCCTTGTGTATTTTACATGCTGCAGAGTAACTAGTACCCTTATATCTTATTCAAAGTTTCTCCAAAATGCTTGCATTTTCTTTTCATTAGTTTAAGGCTAAACTCAGAAATATTATATTATGTTTCTCAAAGCACAAATATTTGACCGTAACATACCCGTTGTTGAGAACTGGTCATTTTGAGAGACTTTCCAAGACCTTAGTAAATCATGTGGATTTAACAGGATTTACTGACATCCGAGATGAGTGCTGATTATAATTAGATTACGTCTTCATTTTTCATACAGTTTTCATTACTTTTTCTTCTGTTACCATATTTTATGCAAGTGGCATATCTGTTAGTAAGCTCAAATCATTGATTTTTCTGAAGAGCTGGAAGTTAAAAGTGTATGTGTGCTTGTTTTTCTGAATTATTATTTTTCAGTCCTAGTGACTCTTCAGTTTCAATTTTTTTTTACAGTATGTTCTTTTGTTGCAGTTGGGTTGTCATTTTTTTTTAACATGCAGTAGACAGGAAAGGAAATAAAGCCTGAAAAAAAGGGTAATTAACATGTATAAAATGTAAACTTTGTTGATACTTATAAATACAAATTTTTGGTATTTTTGGGATCTAGAAGGCTGCTTAAACTTATTTGATACCAATGCTGGGATTACATTTGGATAATTATAGGCAATTATCTAAAGGTCTTTAAGTAACTTGCAAACATTACACAGTCTGCAGTCCTTATGAGGCAGTGATATGTGTCTTTGTTAGGTACTTGTAACTGTCTTATAAATGGGTACTTGCACATTATATGGTAAACCAGTAAGAAAGCAGTGAGTGGACTCAAGAGTACTAATTTGCAGTAAACGGTTCTGGTCATTCAGTATTACTGACTCCTGAGGTTAGGATAACTAGTAAGCTGAAAATTTTGGAATTTCAGTGGTGTCCTACTGAGCTCATAACACTATAATTGGAATCAATGCTCTGAAACATTTTTATTGTGGCCCCAAGGAACTTGCTGTATCTCCCCAGCTGTTGGGTGACTGTTACTTCCATTGGAGTCCATCAGTAATGGGGTTGAATCCTTCCAGCTGGATACTAACCAATATTATAAGCCACTCAAGTAGTGTGGTGTTGTTTGAGCTGATGCCTCATGTCTTCTGGTAGAAGGACAAGAGGTAAGTAAAAGAGGACAAGAACGTGCATACATGTGAAATACAGACCACGGTATACAAGACCACACAGATAAAGGTAGATTTTACAGTCCCTTTTTTAATCCCTCGATAGAAACCTCAGGGTAGGAAACTGAATAAAAATTTTGCCAATTAATATCACACTATGTTTCTTCTCGTTTCTTTTGTCCACCCATGCATGCCAATCCTCCTTTTTAAAATATAGCTCCAAGAAAAACTGACTTTTGAAGACTTACTGTGGTTTGGAAATACTGCTTTGTTTTTCCCAGTGAAGCACTGTTTGGACTCTGGTGTCTTTAAAAAGTGTGCAGCTTTGTGGTTTTTTGAGTGTTCTCTGAGCTGTTAAATCTGAGAGGCCCAGTGGCAATGAGGATGTGGACATTCCTTCCCAAGAGCAAATTTTACTTTTGCATATGGGATTGAAGCAGCTCCTCTTCTTCTCTGGTACTATCTATCTTCCTAGTGGAACAGACGGACAGTGGAAAGAGTGCAAAACTGTCTTGGAAGCAGACCTGATTCTTGGGTTATAATGGAATTGGAAGTGCCCGTGCATAATTGTATCATGTTGAAACCCATTATTTTTGATGTTGTCTGTCAGCCAGCATTCTTCAGATTCTTCTGCTGAGAACACTTCCAGAGTGTGATTATATGTTGTTGTTTAAAAACCAAAACCATTTTCTCAGGTTAGGATTTCTCTTATTTTGGTCCTTACAGTGGCTTTTTTTCATTGACACCTATTTTCATTTCCACTTTTCATTCTGAAAACACAGAAACAACTATCTTACTTCTTTGTGCTGTTTTCTGAATTTCTGTGTTTACTTTTCATGTTCTAGTAGTTTATATTTGAGCTTCCTATTCTCCTCCTCGTGACAGTCAACAATCTCACTGTTCATAGAGTTTGAGGCAGAAGATGCTGTAAGACCATTTGGGTTGACCTTTAAGTCGTGAGTCACTACATTATTTTTCTTTTCGATCCAGTGCCTTCTAACTTGAGTGCATCTTCTATAATAATACCCAGTCTTGTTGAAAGATAAGAGGTACAGAACCAGATGCTGTCCTTGTTTACTTCTGCCAGAGGTTAACCACTGTTACTATTAAAAATGTCTTATTCTTTGAATTTGCCTGGCTTCAGTTTCCGGTCATTGTTTTTTGTTATGTCTTTCTCCAGTTTGTTGAAGATACATGGCATTTTTCTTCCTGTGTGGGTACATGTACGTATTAATCAAATCCACTTTTTGTTCCTTCTTTTAGTAAGCTAAACAAATTGATCTTCATGTTCTACCACAAGGCATTTTGTCATGACCTCAAAAAACTTATATGGTTCTTTCTTGTACCATTTTCGGTGTTTTAATATGGTTTGAAAAATATAAACAGCAGAATAAAACAGTATTTTAGCATCTGTCTCAGTCTGTGTACAGGCAACATTTCTTCTTTCTGCCCCCATTTCTTTCTACATACACATCTACATATGCAAAAATTGCATCAATCCATTTTGCCCCAGCAGTGTGCTGAGAACTAATGTCCACTCTGAGCCTTTAATCCTTTTCAGCAGCTGCTTTTAGGGAAAAAATTACCTTGGTTCTAGTGTTTAACCGTGTGTCGGTTTGGGTGGCAGTCTGGTTTTTGTTCAAATGCATCTAGTTTACTAAGCAGTTCAGTCATATAGACTTCACTAAGCTCTGTATGACCTTATTGTCCTCACTATTTTTCATGTCTCCAGGCTTTGCGTCACTTGCAGATTGCACTGGCAATTCAGATGTATTTCAGGCCATTGATGAAAATTTCAGTAGTTTAGGGCCCAGTATCAGTTCTTAGAGACTCCACTTACCACAGAGGCATAGAATGGGCTGAGCTTGCAAGGTACCTCTGGAGATAATCCTGTCAAACCCCCCTCACAAGCAGGGTCATCTCAAGCAGGTTGCACAGGACCATCTCCAGAAGGCTTTTGAATATCTTTAAGAGTCAAGACTTTACTACCTCACCAGGCAACCTGTGCCAGTGCTCGGTCACTGTCACAGCAAAAAAGTGTTTCCTGATGTTCAGAGGGAACCTCTAGTGGTTTTTTGTGCCCACTGCTTGTGGTCCTGTCACTGGGCACCAGTGAAAGGAGTCTGGATCCATCTTATTTACACCTTCCCTTCAGGTATTTGTACATATTGACAAGACCTTCCTTGAGCCTTCTCTTCTCCAGGCTAAACAACACAGACCTCTCAGTCTTTCCTCACATAGGGGAGAAGCTGCAGTACCTCCATCACCTTCATGGTTCTTTGCTGAACCCTCTATGGTCTGCTCATGTCTCTCTTGCACTTTGAAGTCCAGAACTGGACACAGTACTCCAGGTATGGCCTCAATATTCCTGAGTAGAGAAGAAGAATCAGCTCCATCAAGGTGTGTCCTTATACACATTTTCATTTGACACAGAGTACAACTTACAAATTCTCTGAGCAGTCCTTTTGTATTTGACTTAATGTATTTTCCCTTATTTTTCTTACCATTGCCATCCCCTCCATTTCACTAGTGTAAGAAACTCAAGTGGTCATCTGTCTGCTGTTTGGAAGGTACTTAGACTCATCTTACAGTGCTCTCTTTTCCCTCAAATTTTTGTTAAAATACGTGTTTATGTGAAAGCTGGAAGAAACCAACATATCACATTTGTACTTGTTTAGCTATTTGTTTAGCTTTTAATTAAAATACTTTTTGATGAATAGTTGCTTTTGGGATACATCAAACTGTAATAATGACTACTATTAAGCTTTGTGCTAGAAAATGTATATGGTTATGTGCATTCAGAATTAAGATTTAATATTCAGTCTTTAGTTCTATTTCTTTTAGCTTGGTGCTTTATGCTTACACCTGCAGTTATACTTTGTAGGAATAAAACAGGATTTTGAAAATTATGGAATATATGCCAAAGCTGTTAGTGTGACACTTAAGGTGCTACATGTTAAACACATAGCAAGAAATGGAAATTAATCCCATCACAGAGTGAATTGGGTCCAGTTTTGTATCTACAGAGGATTTTCTTGCTATTTAAATCATCATTTGACTTGTGAATTTTAGTATTTATATTATGTAATCCAGTGCTCTATTCTACTTGTAAGGATGCTGTAGGGCACAAGTTAGAATCCATTTGTATTTATTTAGCTTAAAATTATCACTATGACTTAGGACTTTGAAGATGAAAGAAATTACTGAGACACAGAATCTACTCCTTATCTGTCAATAGTGATTAATGTTTTATTGATAAAATAAAATTTATTTTTTCAGCATGTGATAGAACTAACATTCTTTTTCAAATTCTTTATGACACTAGACTCGCAGTCAGTGATTGTATACTGCTACTTCAAATTATTTTACTTGCAGTTGCATGAAGTATCTTTTCTTGCTGTGTGTCCTAAACCAATACGTATTATCTCTGACTCTTTTGTGATTGTTGCAGATTGCTGTTTTGGACAAGCTATCCCCTGTGTAGCTGTCTTTGAAGCTCTCTGTAGAGAGCTATGGAGGGAAATGTAGCTGAACTTCTGTCTCTCACCTTCATATACTCACATTTGCCAAACTTAAACAGGTGTAAATTCACCATTAAGAAGGTCTTGTTAGATTTGAAGAAAAAAGAGTAAAGAGGCACAAAGACAGATGCGCAGAAGTAAAATATTATACTGAATTCTATTTCTTCTCATTTTTCTCTCTAGATTCTCTCTGGCCAAAGATTCGTGTTCCCTTGAAAGTTGTTAGGACTGCAGAAAATAAACTTAGCAACCGCTTCTTCCCCTATGATGAGATTGAAACAGAAGCAGTGTTGGCTATTGATGATGATATCATTATGCTAACCTCGGATGAACTCCAGTTTGGCTATGAGGTAAGAGAATTTCCTGTCTCTTAGGCTGTCCACTTCAACATTGCATGTGTATATAAAGTGGAGGAACCACTGCACAGCCTCTGATTCAGATTGTTGCATCCCTCTTCACCATAGCAGTTCAATGCTGACTGAAATATTTTTACAGATAGTCTTTATGCAAAAACCTTCCAGTTAAGAGAAGGTTTTTGGTCACTGGCATAGGAACGCCAAGAGACTCCAGAAAATGTTGTATAATTACTGTAGTGGAAGCAGTCTGGAGACTGAACTACATTCTTAACAGCTCCAAACAGTTTTCAGACAAATCAGAGGTGCTAGCCAAGTTAGTATCTTGACAGACAAGACAAGTTTCAGAGATTAAGTGTTGGGAACAGAGAAGGCCTCTTGAGGACATGCCGAAGTAAGGTGGAGTGCAATGAAAAGAGGAACTGAAAAATGTCAAGGAGGGGACGCATGGATCATATGCTTTAAATGGTGAAGCTTCAACAGCTGCTGTGGTAATGAGGGTATGGACAAAAAGAAAGTTTGTCCAAATCAGTTACCCGTGGCAGCACAAAGAGGTGAAATCTTCGTAGTCATTTGAGTTGTTTGTTGAAAGTACACTGGAAGCAACAGTGTTGTCTTCCTTTCAAAACTATGTTTCAAATTAGTTTTATCTTCCCTTCTTAACTGAGTGTATGACACAGTCAATAATCTGACATTGCTGTTATGTGAATGTTTAAGACAAACATACTATATATGTAAATAAATCATACACTTTAGAAAATGTAATACCATATTTTAAGAAAGGTTTGAATTATTTAGTCACATCTGTATATGCAGTATTAAGAGCAAAACAGCACTAGGCTTTGTATGTGAGAGCTAGAACATGAAACTTACTTAAGTGGAGTGAAATTATGAAAACTATTTCTCAAAGGGGGAGAAGCTAACTAAATTGACCCTGATGTTAGCTCAGTCAGTTAGAGCCTGGTGCTAATAACACCAGGGTTGTGGCTTCAATCCCTGTAGGGGCCATTCAGTGAGCTAGACTTGATGATCCTTGTGGGTCACTTCCAATTCAGCATATTCTGTGATTCTGTAAATGTGATAGTTGTCTCATTTTTAGCAGTCTTTAGTGGAGTTGTTAATACAAGATTATATTTTTAAAAATATGTTGGAAGTATTTCTTTAACATGTGTATATATGTGGTAAAACATGGCTCTTTCTCCCTCTCCAGTGAAAGAGACTGTTAGCAGCTCTGTAACAAGCTTTTATACTCCAGAAATGTCTGGTGGTGATGTAGGTATGCTGATGTAATAACAAAGATGTTAAGTAGTGGAGACAGAGGTTTAATCTATCATATGTGTCTCCAAGAAGGAAATACTTCCCTTGCCAGGTTAAGAGTTGCAGGTTAATACATGAAGTGTGAAAGATGGAATGAAGAGAAGACAACTGAAGGAAGGTTTTTTTTGGCCACATATGCCTTCTCTCTATTTCGTTGTCTACACTGACTGTACTGCAACAACAGAGCAATCAAGTGTTGGCAGTTCTGCAAGCTGACTTACTTTTGTCTGTGTTGGTGCTTATAACTACTAGTTTTGAGAGTGATCCAATGGAGTCTAAGATGGCAGATCAATAATGTGCATGTTTTGTAAATTCTGTCTCCCTTTGCAGTTTGGTTTTCATTTTCATCAGGCTGTCTCAAAGTAAATAAAGTGACTATGTGTAAGTAGTGACTTAGTCACGTAGGTGACTTGGGTAAGTAGTTCCAAATGAATCACTGCTACTGGCAAAGCAGGCTTGAAGGGCTTTGAAGCAGAGATTCAAACTGCAGCTGATTTCCAGCTGTGTCAGCCAGAAGTTGTGAGAAGCAGAACCTTGGTGTTTGTGTGTCTGAACTGTTAATTTTAACACCCTCAATGAAGAGTATCTGTAACATCACATATATATTGAGTCTGGTCACTCACACAGTAAAGTGAAAACCAAAATGAGGCAAAGAAAAGTTGACATGAATTCCCCTGTAGTCAGTGTGATTAGATGGCAGCTGGGACTTGCAACTCTTCATTCCCTAGGATGAAGTCCAACAGGGCTAGCTGTTGGAGTGTGCTGGCTAATTTATTGGCCTTTTGTGGACGATGTGCCTTGGTTGCAGGGACTGTCTGAGTAACAGTCCTTATATTCAGTGTGTGAATGTAACTGTTTGGACATGAGATTGTTTAGTCTGGTAGACTGAAAACTATTGCTTTTGCAGTTTTTTGCATTTTAATATAAGTCCTATTTCTTTTTGACTCTGGGAATTCAGCTTACTACACAGTAATGTAGTATGGAAAATTAAATTGCCTTATTGAGCAGATAGTTGAGACAAACCTATGAGTGGTCTGAATCCTTATATTTTGAATTTGGCTTTCCCCCCTGTAAAATAAATGAATGGAAATGTCTTTGAATACAGAAGCATAGGGGATTATTTTATAAATACACAGTTTTCCTCATATAGGGGGTAGGTGATGTAATTCCTACTCTCTGGCACAGAAATCAGGGGCTGAAGATTGATCTTTTCTGGCCCTGCGTGTCTGTGACTTGCTTGACAGGCCTGAGCTGGCTCCCAGATGTTTAAATTGTCCTCAGCCTGTGATAATTTATTTATCTGTTTATGTGTGTAACCAGAAAAGTATCTCTCAAGCTCTTGACTCATTTGCAGGGGAATCCAGAGGGAACAGTAGCAGCATATAATGTTACTAGAAAGTTTTCTTTTAAAAGTAGGTCTGCTTCTGCTTTGGTCATATGAAGGGCTGGAAACGTGACATTCAGTAATTTTCTTTTCTCCTCCTGACATCCTTGAGACTTTACATTTAAACATGTGGCAAAACCCCCTCTGTCACAGACTTGTCTGAATGTATAGAGCAAGCCTAAAAAAAAATTCAGAAAACTTTGATTTCTGTACACTTTCAACCATAAAAAATTATAGTAACACTCAAAGTGTCAGACATTTTTTACTTGTTAAAAGTGAACTATTATGGTACAGTGATTTATGACCTTGCATAAATCTATTGGAGCAAGCAGAAAAATAGTCCTTGTGTGCTGCTGTATTAAGGTAGCAGAAGAATACTCATGACATTTTGACTTTGAAAAAAGTATTTCTGTTAAGTTACATGATAAAATCACAGGTATGACTTGGGACACTGGAAAAAAACCTGTTAGAACTAGTCAATGTTTTTCCCACTTACCAATCTGTGTTGTTCAGAGGGAGTATCAGAGAGATCCAGGAAATGGAGCAAGTATTTAGACTATCATAATCTTGAAAAAATTAAAGCAGAACCATTGGCCACCTCTGAAGTGTTTGATGTTTGAGTGAGAGACTGAAAGTAAGCACTGTAGTGTTCCCACCTCTGCGTCTCAGCTGGCCTTGAGGCAGATGACTTAGCATTTCTATCATCCTGAAAAGTGGGGATAACAGGTTCCAAATATGAAGTTCATGAAGATTTCTTATCACATACTTATGCAGCACTTTGCCCTTTCAAAGATAAAATGTTTTTATTACAGCAATAATAGAAATAATCTAAATGGGGATTACTGTTCTGAGTCCATGTTTTTTGTTCATAAAATGTTCTGTTTGGTGCATTGCTAAGTTTGCATTTTTTCTCTTGAAGACTGGCCTTCTGTTAGTAGATGATCTTATTCTGTCTCAGAACTGTTTTTCAGTGCTTCATGTCTCTGGCATTCCTTTAAAAAAATCTACTCTCTGTTGAATTGCATTTTCACTAGGCTGAAATTGTCATAAAGTTTGAATGCCTTCTTCAGAAAAGTTCTTTCATACCCATTTTGACAGTTGAAAGTTTAGTTTTCAGCATTCCTTTATGAGGAATACTGTAAGTCTTCTTAGCAAAAGAATTATCCACTGCTGACCTCATTCAAAGCTCTTCTTCAAACTGATGATGTTTTACAAATTGTGTGCTCGTGAAGCATCGCTTATCTTTTAATGGACTCTGTCTTTACATTTTGCTTTGGTTTTTTTTCAGTAATAGCACAAGCCATTTCTTTGAGGACTGGGGGAGAATTAAGAGTGGATGGGGCTCTGGGAGACAGAAGGAGTACTGATAGGTTGGAGTTTCTTTCATTTATAGAGTATAGTCAGTATTTCATTCTTAAAATGTTGCCATGATAGCTTTAGAAATGCTGATTATTTTTCTGTTCATTAAATTGCTGAAGTTGCATGTGACTTAATAAAGTCTATTAAATTTAATGCATAAATGTTTGAGAATATTTTGTAAAAGGAAATACTTCTCTGTCCTTCTGGCTATGTGGAGAATGAGCTGTTCTGATGACACAGCAAAATAGCACAGAATAGTTGAGGCTGTGAGGCAGAAATAGCTCTGGAGAGTTGAGACTGGAGGGTGTTTTAGCTGTACTGTTAATGTCACTTGGGGAACTTGACTTGGAAACAAAATTACTATCATTTTCTCCTGGTTTTTCTTACAAGACTTTAGTGAAACTACTAAGTCAGAACTTCTGTTTGACATTTCATCTGGGAGATGCTTTGTCCAAAAATATTTATCTTCAGGGTTGACTAGCGGAGTCTTTGGAATGACTTGTCTGCAAAGAAGCATACCTCCTCTTCACTTGGCAATATGTTTTCCCTTGGATGTGTCCCTTACCAGTATTAAATCAGGCCATCCGTCTCAGTCTGAGAAAGCTAATAAGTTTGCTGGCTAAAATGGAATGTATTCCTAACAGACTAATAAATTATAGGCAACCATCAAACAAGAAAATGGACTGAAGTACAAAATAGAGAGTAGTATAAGAATAATTACCACTATTTTTATTCTGAAAGCTTCCTTATAAGCAGTAGCTGTTTATATTAATTTTGGCACAAAGCGTATGTATGGATTTGGGCAATGAGCTGGATGGAGGTACTGGGAGCCTTTCCAGAAATTACCATTGAATGAACTAGTGAAGCCAAACTTTTCCACTGACTTTGAGAGCATTACTTTTAAAAGGATTCTTTGTTTTAAAACACCTAAGTTATTTTTTAGATGCATCGAACTGACAATTTTCAGAGGCCAGAATCAGAGTAGGGTTGAGATTCAGAGTGATACAAGAAATCTGTATGAGTAATGTGCATTATAATTGGCTTTTATTTTATGTCATTTGGACTCTTGAAGATGACACTAAGGACAAAAACTAGAAGGGATATGAATCTAGGGTTCTGTGTTGAGAAGGCACTGAAGCCCCTTGGGAAGCAGTAGCTAACTTCAATCTCTCTTTCAGCTGCTGTTAATATGCATGCCATGTCCTCTATAAGAATTTTTAGCCCAGTACAGCACAGATCTGTGGTGTTCCGTCAAATCCTCTGTTGAGCCTCAGTAGCTTATGTGGTGGTGCCTTCCAACATCTTAATATTCAGGTTTAAAATTAAATCATTAATTTTTTGAGTTCTAGAGAGCGAGGAATAAAATTTTGAGTGTCATACATTTAGTTTTGTGCTATTTATTAATAGTTTTTACATCATGTCAAAATAGATATCTCAAGCCCTCTCTGGCTTGCCTGCCAAAAGTCTGTATTGTTTTAATTAGCTGATGGCACCAACTTGTAAGTGTCCTATGCATTCTCTTTCTTCAGTTCCAAATTATCTCTGCTTTCAAGAACCCTCTGTGTTGGAGCATTGTCATATCTAAATACTATCCCAGTACTTGTGCCCTAGAACTGTCTAGAGAGATTGATTTCTGGATAAAATTCAAGTCAAGGAGTCAGAAGATCTGGTTCCCATTCTTGTTTCCTGTATGATTTTTGGCAGGTTTCCTCATCTGGACATTTGAAATAATAACTGCTCTCATCATGGGATTCTGAAGCTGTATTAACTGACAGCAATAAAATGTGTTGAGATGCATAGATGAAAAGGTATATGGTAATGCAAAATTGTGGAAGTGTAGATGCAGAAGCAGTAACTTAAAGCTGATTGTTTTATCATATTTACTTTGACAAAATACTTGCATAGAGTCCTTATAGTCCAGGCCTCCCAACTGGAATGCACTGACACATAAAAAGTACCCAGTGAACTGCTGATGAGGTGAGGTTTGCAGGACGGTGGAATTCCAGGAAACACTTTCTTTACTGTGCATTCAAGTGTAGGGTTCCCTTGCCTTTTGTACAGAGAAAAGAGGTTGGCTAGTGGGATTATTGAGATACTTTGTTCTTCTTGTTGATCTTGCATACACAATAAAATTTGTGTATCTGTTTGTTTACACACTACCAAACTAAACCAGAAACTTTTGTAAACTAGCTGTATGTTGGAGAGTCAAGACTCATATTCTTTCGATAAACCTGGCAGTTATTTGGATTAAGCAGATTTTGAATAATAAGTCTGCAAATAATGCAGATAAATACTAATTTCATTATTGATCAGCAAAAATAAAAACTGTATTTAGCAAGCAAATAGCATTTGGATCCCTCTAAATAATTATAATCCTTTCTCCCTTTTCTCCTAATGCAAAAATTGTCCACTATTTAATGTGGCCAGCAGTGTGGAGAACTGAGGTTGCATTAATGATGCCCTTCTCCTTGTTCTTGTCTACTGTATTTGATCCTGTAGTCAGCTATAAAATAATGTATGGAGTGACAAGGATGGTATCTTGATTGTATCCAGCTGTCTGGAACAAGTTGAGGGCAAAGAGGCCTTCCATGTAGCAGTAGTTCCAGCCAAGCACCCACTAAAGAATACCAGAAATATTAAAATATAAGCCTTTTTTAAGCCAGTTCCTGTCAAAGGAAGCAGGTTGGTTAGATCCAAAGCCAGCTGTGAAAGTAGTTAGTTGTAGCCATATCTGCTGAAGTTAACATCAAAAGTTTCATTTTAATCATGCTTGGTTTTAGTTAGGGCTAAAATCTTTCTGAATAGTCATTTGTATTTCTCTGTAACAATTATTTTAGTATTGCATTAGTGGCCTTTTGCTCTGGGACATGGCTTCTTTGAGTTGTAGGGTCCTTCCACAGCAAGCTTGTGCTTTTTTGTACTTCTTCCAGGCAACTTTTTATTCCAAGAATTTGGACTTAGAAGAATTTAACCGATCTTTGCACCATTGTAACTCTGCCCTTCCAAAGCAGATGTGTTGCATTCACACATTTGCATTTGCTTTCTGTGCAGGCCTGGTTAGTAGTGTGTCATATCTTTTTCTCTTCAGGTTTGGCGTGAGTTCCCTGACAGGTTGGTTGGATATCCAGGTCGCCTGCATCTTTGGGACCATGAGATGAACAAATGGAAATATGAATCAGAATGGACCAATGAAGTCTCAATGGTGCTCACTGGGGCAGCCTTTTATCACAAGGTAATATACAACTTGTACTCTAGTAATGTACAATGCGAACCTTTAAAAAAGAGTTGTATGTGTGTCTGCCATTGTTCCATGAGTTTTATGTGGTGCTATGATTATGTTTTTTTACAACAGTCAGAGAACTGATTGCAGACTTTTCCTAAACCTCGTTCAGTTGCTGTGAAAACAACTGATTTGTCCCTGTATAAATAAGCATTATTTACCTTCATAAACTTACAGAACTCTTGCGAGTTTGCATGATCTGAAAGGAAATAGCAAATTTTGCAGTGAATGTAGCTTCATAGCTAGCAGTTTAAGAAAAGAAAACTAATAATAAAGCAATTTGTGTGCTGGTCAGGAAAGGAATAATTATGCAATTCAGCACCCAAAATTTATTTTCTATCTGCTGAAGTAGTCCTTGGCTGAAGGCAGTATCACAGCAGTATCACTTAGCTGCCTGCTGTTCTGTGACTGAAATATTTAGTCTTGCAGTTACTGTATCTTTATTTAAAATTGCCTTCTTTCTCTCTCCCTCTATCATGCAGTATTTCAACTATCTTTATACCTATAAAATGCCTGGAGACATCAAGAACTGGGTGGATGCTCATATGAATTGTGAAGATATTGCCATGAATTTTCTAGTAGCGAATGTCACTGGAAAATCAGTCATTAAGGTGGGACTTTTCTGCTGTTTAGCTTTACAGAATTTAAAAATGTGATGTACAGTACTTACATAAATATATTTTGTGGGCCTCAATATATTACCTAATCTTCCTTTTTCTCTCATTTTCCCCCAGTATGATGTCTTGTTCTGCTTCCATGGTAGAAAAGCCCTTTTAGTAAAACTTTCGTGCTAACTGGGAACAGAGAATTGTTTTTTACCAGTTGTTTCTGATGGTTATTTTAGCCATCTAGATGAGGGATGAAAAAGATAATTTAAATGACAGCTGTACATACGTGTGTATGTCTGTACATACCCACATACATATATTTTAACTATTTGAGAGCACTAGAGCAAAGAAATTGCCAACTGTCCACAGCTCTCTCTCTATTGTGGCCTGACAACAGCTGATTTATAGGAATGTTAATTGCAAGAACGTTAATTGCAAGATCAGCTTTAAATGAACTTTTTATCCCTGAATTAATTTCCTGACATGTTTCGACACGTTTTCAGGTCTAGACATTCACTCTGTACATTCATTTCAAAGTGTGTCAACCTGGAATGAGATTTAGAGGCCACCAGGCGTTACTTCAATTAGCAGGGTCCATTTTCCCATCTGTCCATCATCATTTACTGGGACTGGTGGCTGCATTTCTTAGAAAAGTCTTTAGAAGATAAAGTGTATGTTTCTACTAGAAAAGTTTTTGAGCTGTATGAGGGCACAGCAGAGTAATTTGGCACCTCTGTGTGATTCGGAGAGTCTTGGAGAGTTTGCCAGGCAGCTATTAACTGGAGTGAGCAAAAGAGCGTCTGTTGGATTAACGTTACGGTGAAGTATGGGAAGCTATATTTCATCGCTGTTATGGCTGCAAGAACAAATGGTGTTTATACAGGGACCTTGGCAGTGAGAAAACAGTCATTAAACAGGAATTAAGGAGCTTGTCATCGCCACTTCTTTTCAGTCACAGAAGGAAAAAACCCTCCAAGCCGTTTTTATTGGGCCCCTGTGAATTTTGCAGTCAGCTGGGCCAGATGGAGCTGAATGGAGGAATGGAGTGGCTTTTTTTTTTATCCCCCCCCCCCCCTTTTTGAGACAGCTCAGCTTACACTGCAGGCATGTTCAGAGGTATTGCACTGCTCTCTGTGCAAGGAGATTAATGTCCCTTCTGTTGATATTTGATAATATCTGGCATGCCTTCCTCCAGGTGACCCCACGAAAGAAGTTCAAATGTCCAGAATGCACGGCAATTGATGGGTTATCGCTGGACCAGACACACATGGTGGAAAGGTGAGTGACCACTCTCTTTCTCTGCTTGCCTTCTTCTGATCCGTAAAATCTTATCCTGTGTCTCATTAAATTAGGATAAAAAATGCTCACTGACTGCTTTTCTGTAAATTACTAATTTTGAAATAATGTCGCATGGATTGTATTAGCATAATTCATTCCTACAATCAGTGATGCGTCACTGAAAAGTGGATTACTACAAAAAGGGACTTCAAAAGGGCACACTTTTTAGCAGCTTTTCTGTAAAGCTTCTAGGGTACATAGACGAAATTCAGGGGTTTGGTAGTGCTTTCAGTAATACCACATCGCTGTCTACTGTGGAATATCAACTGTACTATGATTTTTTTTTAACCAGACAGTTGCTAGCTTACCAAAGAGCAGCAATATAATTTGAAGTGATATTTGTACATTGTCTTTCCTCCAAAGATTGTGAAGCACATTGCTTCCACTAATGAAGGGCGTTTGCCTGCACAATTACATGTCACAGTTTTTAACAATGGCAATGCTATTATATTTTTGTTAGAATTTAATTTTTAAATGAGGTACACATTGGGAAGGGCAGTTACTGTTTAGACTGAAATATTGAAAGTTTTTAAGTATGAGGTTTGCAATCCCTGCTTTACAGCAAAAGGGCTTCCCAAGCTTAACCAAGACACAAAACTTCTCTCTGCATTGCCTTCTGAATGCGTAAAATAAGAGATCGTTTCTTTGCTTTTGCAAAGCTGTTCAACACCTAAGTTTGAAATGGGCTATCTGACAATAAATGTGTGTACTAGTTATTAAGTGCCATTAATGTGAGGTCTAGGACTGACTAAAGCATTTCACTTTAGGCTTCTTGGGCTTTTGCATCTCTCCTGCAAACTTGGGGGAAAATATTTGCAGCCATAGAATTCATGGGGTAAATAAGCAGGGGCATAATACTAGAAGAGGCCACCCGAAGAAAGAGATGGTTGGAATTGATGATCTTAAAGGTCTCTTCCAACCTTGATGATTCTATGATTCTAAGAGGTGACAAAAAACAAAGTCTGACCTGCATTTAAAATAGACCATTTCAAATTTGCAGCAAGAGGCATAAAATGGTTATCTTACTAGTTATCATATTAACAGTGAGCTTTTTTCTGTCCTTCTCTGCAGAACTCAGCAAGTGTAAAGTGTTATATGGGTTTTAATAAGGCTGGATTAAAAAAAGGAATATGCAAGTCAGAAGTAAAACATACCCCATTAAGATCATAAAAATTACTCTGCAGAAAAATACTTAAGGAAGGGGCTAGAAGTTTTGCAGATCTTAAATATTAGCTGAAGCACAAGAATTGCCCTGTGTCTGGCAATTCTGCACTGGCTTACAGGATGGACTACCTGAAGCCAGTTAAGCTTTCCTATGATCCTACAAGTAGCATTACAACAACACATAGGAATTTTGGTCATGAACTAGGTTCTCATAAAAACAGAAGATGAAAAAGTGCTTTTTGCTCCGAAGTGCATTATGATGCAGAGTAAAGGTCATGTTTCCATGTCTATAACAGTTCTTGTACCCTCAGAGTAAAGTGTCATTGACAGTTTATTGAGAACATGTTTAAACTGTTGCTTTGCTTCTCTGTAGTTTCCAAAAGTGGAGAATACTGTGTCATGAGAAATGTTAGGTTGACTGCAAATCCACATGCTTTTATTTGCCCAGCCAAAGAAATACATGCTGAGAAAGAGTTTGAGTGCAGGAGGATATCTGGAGAGAAACGCAGTTTGGGTATATTCAGTCTTCATTTTGAAAATCCTTGATATCATACTGAAACTGCTTATTCTCTACCCTCAATATAAGGGAGTTATTTGAAAATCTGGAAGAGGTTTTTTTTAATCTTCTAAGCTAAAAGTGGATAATAAATGATGATAACTCCTAGAACAAATTGTCCTTAATTAGCAGTGAGTAAGACTCTTGTGTATATATATATATATATATATATATATGCACACACTAGCTATATTCAGAGTCAGGAGAGAAGGGAATCCTTGTCATATTTTAAAAGAATAACTTCATACTGATAACTTTACGGTGTTGGGTATCAAGAACAATATCTGAGGTATCAAGCAAACAGCCATTATCAGCCTCACTTGCAGCTTCCCAAAGTGCCTGACTCCTTGTGTTTTAGTATTCAGAAATAGCGAGCAGGTAGTCTGAGCTAATTACTTGCCCAGATATCCAGGGGTCAACCTAGTGTTTGTGAAACAAACTGTTTGTGAAACACACAGTTTATCAGGGTTGTCATGTACATGCACAACATTTAGCATGAGGTTTCTGATTCAGAAATAGCAGAGAGATACCCAGTAACTGCCTGATGGTTTTGTAAGTGGAAAAGGTTTGAGAAGTCAAACACAAAGTTTGTGGAGATCTGGCCAGGAAAGACATGTAACTAACCAGTTCTGTTGGGCCTTTTGACACATTCAGTAGAGACAAAGGAAAGATGGTACAGTTGAACTCTTTTCTCTTATTAAGAGATTTTTTTTTTTTAGCAATACAGTGCAACATGGGAAAGCCAACACTGCTATTCTTCCTGCTGTGTAATTTATCTCAGATAAATAAAAGACTTTAATCCCCAAGGTTATCAAACGCCATCATTAAAATACATTAATTGAAGAAAGCTTTGAACCAAGAATCCCCTTCTTGGCCTAGGTTAGCTTTTACATCAGGTCACAAAATAAACTTTAGGAAGATCTCATAATCCCTGTATTTACAGGTATTATTTAAGTAGCAACGAGCTTTCTGCCTTCAGCATCTTTGCATCTGGTTCTCAAAAATGGAGAACTCTGTAAAATGCAGTCTGGAGGGCAACTGTCTGTGCAGTAGATACAGCAAAGGGCTGAGCTGCTTCTGCAGCAACATTAACAGCAATGTTTTATTTAGGACATGTAAATGTTTGTTATAGTCAAAATAGGAAGCCATTCCTTTAAGAGGCAAACTAACCAGGTAACAGTTGGCCAAAGGCTGCAGGTACAGTTACCCTGCCAAAAAGTTATTGGAATTATAACAGTGAGGAAACTGATTATGAGAGACCTGAACAAACACCAAGTTCATCCAGTCATCCAGGAGCAGTAGGGCTCTCAATTTCTGAGTTCACATAATCTTATTTTCTTGTTGAGCTGAGCACAACTGCATGGTGTCAGCAGAGCAGGGAAAAACAAAAAGAATAATTCTTGGAAGTGAACATGCCTCTGTTAGTATGAATTTGCAAAACTATTGACAGAGCCAAGAAAAACACCTTCCCTCCATATTAAGATGACACATTACATTCACTTTGCTGCCTAGCTTTCAACATTTAATGTTCTTGATATCCTTTCTGGTTTATATTTTCCAAAAGTGGCAAAGGCTTCAGAATTCAAGTGATTTAGTTCAGTGCTGGAGATGAAATTTTTGGAAAGAGGTGACTTTCTTTCAAACACATTTTGTGACTTGTGTATGACATTTCTTTCCTTGAAAATATCCTGTTTCTGATCTTTGAATTTGACGTTGATTTCCTGAGGACTAACTTTTCTGTTTCAGCCAGAGTGTTTAGAACATACTAATTTTTCCATTTTTCATTTTTTTCCATTTCTTTATCAATGAAATGGTTTCTTGGTCGTTAAAGATACTGTACTGCTATGCTTGAATGGATTTGCCATGAGAACAAGTTTGGCTGTGGAAGGATTCCATCTTGATATTTTCTAAAACCTCATCTTTGATTTGGGAGTATAACCTCTGGAGGGAAGAGGTCAATTTTGTCTCTGCTATCCATTTAGTTTTGTCTTTTGCTCTGAGGGTGCTGCTTAGTTCCGGTTGTGACAATGGCTGGTCTGATGTGGACACCTGCCTACCAGGCAACAGGCTGAGATAACTAATTCATTTCACACCGGCCACCAAGCAGCTGTTACATTACAATGTCTTTCAGTCATTACTGGCAAAGGCAGGATTTGAACCAGTAGACTAGAAGTATTCTTGTATTCCAGAAACCAGTGAGGGCCAGCAGCTGTGCAAACTTCTCACATGCACATCTCCCAGTGCATCTACCTCCTTGCCTGTGAAGTTTGTGGGTTTTTTGCCATGAGACTTCTCCAATACACACATCATGGATTAGTTAGCCACGTCTCAGAAGTAACAGATGATTTGAAAGTCTAACCTTACCTAAAAATCAGATTTGTCTAAGGTATCTGGTGTTGGGCATCTCCTGGAGGCAATAGAAACTGCTTAATGTTTCTGGAGAAAACACTCAGTTCCTGCTCTCCATGTTACTGTAACCTCTCAGTGTCCAGAGCCCAAATCTCTCTCAACTGTTCTCCTTGTTATTGCGGACGTTGAACTTGGGTCTTCACTTCAGTCCTCACTGATGGATCCTTTGCTCTTTCAGGTCTGTGCTAGCCTGGAGCAAACAGTGCTTATGACAGGTGTAGAGGTTACTTCCTACTGTACAGAGTTTCCTCTTACACTCTGAATTCCTTTTGTTTTGTTTCTTTTGTTTCTGGTCCCAATGATTTGAATCTCAAGGTAGGAAGGTATGAGATAGCAAGAGGTATGAGAGGATGGGAAGGTAGCAGAAAGTGATGCATCTGCCTTTACCTGTATATTCAAGTATCATCCCATATGAAGTAGTTTTTGGACATTTTTCTCAGGCCAGAAAATGGCCTCAAGTATAACCATTATAGCTTGAAGCAGCTATGTAGACTGAGAAATTAATTTTGAAAACCAGTTTTGCTGTCCCATCTACTTCAAAAGAGTGTTTGGGGCAGTGTTGAGCAGTCCCCATCACAAAACTGTCACACTCAGTTGCTGTGATTGACCAGGTCTGATGAGGAAAATTATCCTGGAGCCACAGTGACCCCCTAACCCTCCGAAGGGGTCGAGAGAGGGTGCAGTGGTTGGAGAGCAAGAGACCTGCTCTGGGAGCGCCTGCAGCATGTCAGTCTCTGTAGCTGAGTCAAAGTACTCATTTCTTTTTTGTTTTCACTTTTGAATGGCAAAAGAAATGTGACCTGTTTTCTTGTACCTATCTCGGTTATGTGTAGGGAACTTCAGATTCTTAGTATCTGAAGTTCTTAAAAGCTGGTTTATATAGTAGGCAGCTAATGCTGGAGGAGCATTAGCTGGGGTGAGATGAACCAAGTTTTCTCTGCCGTGCTTCCACAGGTACTGTGCCTTTCAGTGAAAGAGTTAAAGGAGCAATGTAAGGTTAAACATCTGCTTGATTGTTTTTTGAAGTACATGGCTGTTCCCTTCCACATTACTGACACCTGAGATTATTAAGACTGAGCTTCACCTTTAAGTTACAGTACAATCAACTCTGCCTATTCTCTGAGGCGTGTTTATTTTGCGGGAAAAGATAGAGCTTCTGAAGAAGCCTGAAAAAAACCAGGCTTAAATTTTTTTTTTAAGACCTCAGTTTTCACAAAGCCTCGGTTTTTGCAAAACCTTTGTTAGAAACCAAATAGACCCAACAGTGGCCCTTTAAGAGACATGTTGGCAGTTAATCTGTTCTGGTTTACAGCATGTACATTGCTTTAAGAATGACTGGAATTCTAGGGGGAGGGAGAAGGGAAGCTTTGACCTCCAAGTGCACATGTGCTGCTGCCAGCATCCCCTTGCTCGTCTCTGTGATTAAATGGATAAATCAAAAAACACCAGCTTCTTCTCAGTTCTCTCTGCAGTGAGGCTCTCTTTTTATTTATTAGTAGCCAGCATGGATTAAATACTTCCAAGCACAAGAGGGAAGGTTTCTACTAGTTATTTTGGTGTGGGATCTGGTAGCCAGCCCAGTTGTTGGGGTTCTTAATTATATTGCTTTCCCTTTCACCAGATCTGAATGCATCAATAAGTTTGCCTCTGTCTTTGGGACCATGCCTCTAAAAGTGGTGGAGCACCGTGCTGACCCCGTCCTGTACAAAGATGACTTTCCTGAGAAGCTGAAGAGCTTTCCCAATATCGGCAGCTTGTAGAGGCAGCTGTGAGACAAACCTGAGTGATGAATATGACGGCTGAAAAGGTGCTATATGGAATATAAGGCCCCGAAGAGACGAATCGCTAGAAAGTGGGAAGGGAAATGGGAATTAATGTTGTATTCTGGTATGTTGTCTTTCCCTTACTTTGCACAAAGGTATAATGGAAAGCTGAACAACTGCTCTCTGTTGCTCACAGAGGATTGAGTCTATTCATGGGTTCTCTCAAAAATGTCAGACACGTACTTTTGTCCAAAGGAGGATACGCACCTGGAAGAATAAAACAGAATCTTGCTCTCTATGGTCTCACTGGCATGATTCACCTCTTCTATCAAATGTGTTGCAGCTCTCTGGTTAGCAAGCATCCATCCATTCAAAGCAACTGTCTACAATGTAGAGCCGCTCTCTTTTGGGAGGAGCTTATTGCCTGTGGGCTGGTGGGCCTCTGCCTTTTTAGCTTTAACTGTTGGCTTGAGTAACTGTGTAACAAACATTTTCTTTTGCATTGTGAGACCAATGTTTATTTTTTTACAACATCACCAGCAAAAATTTGTCTGTGGTCATATGGCTTAAAGGATGAAACGTTCTGTGTTAATTAAATTATTTTTATGGACATTGAGACACACAGTAGGTGGGAGGACAGTCTCCTTCAAAGCAGAGACCTGCAGGACATAACTGCAATTGCTGCGCCTCCTGCGTGAATCTCAGGTTTTCTGCTGCATCCATGCAAGACACTGACTCTTTGTCAAAACTAGTTGTATTATAAAAAAAAGAAGTGTATCTTTAGTCTTCTTAATTTTTATATTTTCATTATCAGGATACAGTTTTACATTTTAGCCACCCACAGGGATGAAGTATGAAGTAAGTTTTTCACATCTGAATCCTCTTCAGCAAGCAGTGTGTTGTACTGATTTGTAAAACACCTAAATTTACAGAAATTCCCAGGTACATCTTCAATGTTCAGGTATATAGGTATGTATGAGACACTATTAATGCACACTTACAAACTCCTGTAAATTAGTTTTGTTGGAAAAACTGTTGTGTCTTTACTTGTAATTTAAAGAACCTATTGCCACAGGCTGCCACTGAAACGTAGCTTAGGAAGGCTTTTGGAGAAGATTTACATTTCTTAGGAGCATTTGAATTGTTTCTCAATACCGAAGTTAACCTGAATGTGAAAATTAAATGCAACAAAATTAGAAAGTTGCCTGGACTGCTACTCTTGCCCTTGGATAATAAATAGGATCCCAAGTTTGGCTGAGAAAGAAATCTCTTTTCTACCTCCACTGATATAATGTTTGTTACTAGATAAGGGTGATTTCACTGTCTTTTGAAACCTCCATTGCTGCTGGTTACAGACACATCCTACTGGATGGGCTGTTTTTCTGTTACACTGCAAGCAACCTTATTCCTTCAATTTGCCAAACCCCAAACAATAGGACAAGTGTTAGACATCACGGTTCACCCCCTCTCTTAAGCTGGATACGCAGCAGTGACAGAAACCAAATGAAAGTCAGGCTAGAAACAGGAAACATCTGCTCCTATTTGTCTCACCCCCACTAAGACTTATCTTATTGCCCAATGCAGTGGATGTGCTGTGAATGAAAATCATATTGGAACAATAGCTCTGAGGGGATGCTTCACTTCATAACTTCCCTGGGATGTGCCTGTAAACTGTATTGTCTGACTCTCTGGGAACGTTTAATTACTAGTAAATGTTTTTCGCTGCAGTCTTTGTTTCATTCCTGAGTTGCTATGGGAGAGGGTATTGGGGAGCTCAGAGGGATAACTGTTGCAGTGACAACTGCTGTCTGCACAGTGGGTATTACAAGATAGAGGAAGGTTTGTTGCTCATTATTTCTCCTTTGCAGCCTCTCAGGTTCATTCACGTGAACTTTCTTACTGAATCTACCTATTGATTTATGTCCTGATGTTTGAGTATCATGAGATATCAGCATATTTCCCTTGAGAAGTTTATTTTAAAAGAGTAGCTGTGACAGTGCAGTAGTCAGTTTTGGCTGTCTTATTGGGGCTGATCTCAGCTTGGCAGGCCTTAGCAGTTTAACTGAGTTATAACATCTTCCTTACAGAGTTGTGAAGCTGCTGTGATTTCTTGAGACTTTCTCAGTAAGCGAGTAAAAAGTTTATGTTTTGCACAGTCTTAAAAGACACAGAGGATTTGAAATAGATGGTTCAATATTTTTAGATGTGGACAGCCAAACCAGCCCTGCTAAACTGATCTATAGTCTTAGGTCAGTAAAAAGGCACCAGGTCCTTGTGTCTGCATCCAAAAGCATCTGAGTGGTTTCCCCTTGCACAAAATGTCCAGTGACCCCTAACAATCATGTTTTGTCCTTTGGCCTTTTATAGGGCTAGATCATTTACATGGCAATTCATCTCTATTTTGTGCCAGGGAGAAAACTGGGTAATTGACTGTAAAAAAAAAAAAAGTAAAATTACCTACTTCACCTCTGCATTTATGACTGTGATGTTCTCGACGGAAAATCTGTAAAGGTAAGATGTACCTGTATGTCTGATTTGGAATGGGTTTGTTGTCAGTCTTTAAATTAAGATAATTTTTAACTTTTCATTGTATATATGATATCAAAAAAGCTTAATAATTGTCTATTAAAAAGTAAATCCAAGGAGTGTTTGTTGTATTTCTCTTCTGGAGTGGCACAAGGAAACATGAATGAATTTAGAAGGGAGAATTGCAGCGACAGGCTGTTTTACTACATAAATTTGTGTTAAACTTGAATATCCACAATGCACTTTGTCAAGATCTGTCAATATTTTATCTTTCACGTAACTGGAGCATGATGGTTGTCTTTGAAGCAGAAGTTTGCTCTGCATGAATTCATCCCAGTCACCTTTTTTGGGAGAGTAGATGTTACCCTAATTTTCTGCTGAGATCTGACAATATCATTTATCTTGGAGAAACAGGGAACAGATCCTTTCTTTTTTTGCAAGGAGATGCAGCAGATGTTAAAGAATTGTGCTTTTGAAAAGAAAGCTTTGTCTGACTCTTTGAGATTGGGGAATCCAGTGCGGTGGCAGCTCTTTGTTTCCAGAAGCCTGCAGCACTGTCCCTGTGGAGTATGCTGGAAAAGGACAGTGTGCGTGCATGGCACACCTTGCTACTTGAGCATAGCAAGGGGGAGATGTGCTGCAGTACTTCCCTGCCACTCATGGTAAGTCTTAAGGATACATTTTTAGCATTACCAACTCTCCCTACAATGCATTGAATCTTTCCTTCCTCACAGCATCACTATCTTATTAGAGGATGTGTCAATTCAGGCCCCAATGTTCTGAATTACTCTCTCCTGCCATCTCCAGATCCTGATCTTGAACCTCCTGCCATCCATCATGCTTCCACCAGTGTGGTTCAAATATGCTTTACTTTGGCAACAAGCTCACCCCTGTTAATTATCACTTCAAGGACATTTTAAACTCAAGGCCCTGGAGACATAGATATCAAAATAATTGTGAAGAGGGATTTAAGAGATGCCTAGTACTTCTGACTCATTTTACTTTTAGGCTGTGTTGTTGAGTGTTGAGCACTAGAAAAATGCTATACTGAGACACATGAAAATGGTGGGCAATTGTAATGTTAAAGATACTTCCAAGATTTGGCATGAATTCCCTCCATAATGAATGTCTTATACCTTGGGTACTTCTCACAGGTAGAGAGTAGGGAAGGATCTCAGAATGGTTAGCAGGTACTGCATAAATCTTGTGTCCGGCCCTTTTACGTGAAAGCTGCTGTCTTAACAGGGTCAAAGCATGATATAGGGGAGAAAAAATAAAATTGATAGTGCTGATGAGAAAATGGACTTTTAAATGCCCTGGCCAGAGGCTAGACAGCGAGTATGAATTTTTCTTTTTTTCTTTTTGAAGACTTGCATACTTAAATTTTACAAGGACTGCTGCAAAACAAGTTCTTTTGTAAACTGAAATGTAAATTATGGGTACTTCTTGTAGTCATGGATAATCTTGTCCATGTACTTGAACTAAGAAAAAAGCATTCTGCAAACTTGTATTAGATTAAATTTATGCTAGAAAATGAGCATCCAGTTGGTCCAATTGCTAACTTCGGTCTGATCCTGAAGAGCTGGGAAGAGCAGAACAAATCCTAGGCAAGTACTCCACCTATATTGTCTTTTCATTTTAATTCCTAGGCTGGAAAAAAATTAATTTTTGTCGAAAACTGCCAGAAAACTCTGAACACAATACTCTGTAGGATCTGGAAGTTATCCCATGTGTAGGTGGTCATTTCAAACCTCTTTCTAACATTGGTATGTGACAGAGATAGCATTTGCTTAGCAGAAAAATCAGCTAGAGTTTATGTTGGTTACCACTGAGTCATGGGTCCTTAAGTTTTATCTCATGCTATTGGGTGTGTATGTAGGATGGTGCAAGCTCTTTTTATGATGCCTGCCACTGCTTTATCCAAGTGCAAGAAATTGAACTTCACGGTCCTCCTGTGTGAGTATTATCTGTAACTGCCGATAAGGAAACGGAGAGAAGCTGTCGTATACCCAAGGCCTGAACATCAGTATCCCAAAGCTGAGATTTAGCAGAACAGCCACACTTTTGTCTGAACTGTTGTTTATTTGGACTTTTGGGTAGCTCACTACCAAGGTAGAGAACCGTTAGCCTTGACTTTAAGTATCAGCATGTTTCAGCAGGCCCTGGCTTGAAGCCATTTAGTGACATTCCTGGTGCACTCTGTGTAATTTCAGCCTGATGGAAATGTCTGTAATGCAGTCCCACCTCTGCTGATCTTCAGGATTCCCCTGTCTGCAGCTTCTTGTGGTTGCTTTGAAAGTGAGTTATGTTTCCCATTAAAGGATAACAGGGACAATTGAGGCAATTAAGTGGACTGGCTTGGAGTTAGCAGCATGCAGGGAGTTTTCCGACTGAAAACAGTGCTGCTCAAAGGTTCTTCCTGCAAGGTTGCCTGTTTGCTGTCTTCATTTGTCTGGAAAAGGATCCAGTAATTCTCTTTCAAATTTCCTTTAGTCATGCTAAATGACTGTTTACTTACATAAACAGGAAGTGTTCCTGCTCCAGACAAGGATGGCAACTCTGCAGTGACTGTGGACAGAGATCAGTGCAATTTGGCCATGATTTCATTAGGTCTGTGAACTTGCATTAGTGGTCAGTATCAGACTCTATGCAAGGTGGATTTTGTGACTAAGAAAATACCAGCCGAATTATTAAGTCACATCTACTGGATTTTTAACCTGAGTTTTAGTTGGCAGGGGACTGGACAAAGGTGAAAGCTGGACCGTTTGACCAATGAAGGTGTGAAGAACGTGAGATATGCAGACCTACATGAGGTTTTCCATGTGACATACACTCAAGCAAATCACTGTTTCTCACCTGCTTTGCTGGCTGTTTGCAAACTTACAGGTCCTTCTTTTGTGAAACTTCTCTTTGATAGGAAGGGCCAGATCTCAGCTGGGTGCTAGGCACAGTTAGTCCTGGGTGCCTTCAGCTGAGGACTAATGGGAACAATAACCACTTTGCCACACTTCATACAAATAGGCAGGGGAAAAGGTTCGAAGCAGAAAGGACTGTAAAATGAGATCCAGGAATTCAGCAAGACTGCAGCTAACTCAGAGCATCTGTCTTTATCCTGTGACTAAGTTACGAACTGAAAAGCAAGAGAAAGTGGAAGATCCCTTCACAAATAATAAACACTTGTTTGTCTCAGATTAAATGCAACACCTTTACATGTGGGCTCCAGCTGGCCATAAGTAGATGCACCTTGCATGGCTGTTACCTTCCTTGCCAATGAGAAGATTTTTGTACATGCATCTGTTTAAAGGTTAATAACCTGCTTTTACAAAGAGGAAGAGAAAAAGGCAAATCTGTTTAGTTTACAGGAATAAAAAAATTGTTTTTCATTTAAAGTGCCTGAACTTTGCCCTGCCTCAAAGTCATATTCTCCAACAGAGAAGGAACACATTAACCTAGGTGCTGTAGCCACATCTCCCAGAGAGAGAAATTTTTCCATGTGTTTTAAACAACTTCTGTGATGCCAGTAAGAAAGTGCAGCTTCAAAAAAAGAATGCACATTTCTAATCTGGGTCCTGCCACTAGCTAGAATTTATAGAGAGACTTTTTAGCTCTTTGGCAATGTTCAGGTCAGGAGCAATTTCTGATGTAAACCCATACAAGCAGGATGTTACTGAAACTGGCTTTAGGCTCTCAACAGTCTGAACTCTGCCAACATCTGGAGAATCTGGAGTGCTTGGGGAGGGAAGGAATTTTTCTCCTACAAGTGAGAGCAATGGATAAGCTTGCAACAGCACCTGCATTATCCATTTCTTATCAAGATAGAAAACAGCCATGCACCATCTAAGGCAAGCTGATGCTTCCAGCCAATTGATGGAAAGGCCAGAGGAGCTCTTTGGGTCTTGGTGGGTTGCTGGCAGCTGCTGGGCACCTTCTCAGCTCTGTCTAAACAAGAAGGGCACTTTCCAGTCCACCCAGCATCTGGGTCCAGGAACTTGAGCTCTTGGTGGTCCCAGTGCTGGTGAGTCTGTGCAGTCTGAAGGAAACAGGTTTGCAGCTGAATTTATTCATGGAGTGAAAGCAGCATAAATGGCCCACACAGAACCCAGTTTTCTCCACAGCAGGGCAAGAGATGTGCCCTGGGAACTGGTGGGGCTGAGACAAGCCCTCTCCTTGGTATGGGGAGAAGTGAAACCTAGAGGGCTCAGTCTGCCCTGCAGCCCAATGAGCAGCATCTGTCTGCAGGCAGGCACCTCTGGGGAACTCATCATAGCCACAGTGGAGGAGAGGGTGGCTAAGGCTTGGATGCCTCTGGATGCCCCTACTAAAGTGGATCTAGGAGAGGAGGGAGTGTGACAACCTGCAGGAATATGGGGAAAAGGAGCACTTTTGGAGGGAAAGTCCCCCACTGCCAGCACCAGGTGTCACCTCTTTGGACTTCAGGCTGCCCTGTGCTGTGGTGCCCCAAGGGTGACTGTGCTGTGTAAAAGGGGTGGTGCCATAGCACAGGGAACTGAGTGGCTGAGGGTCCCCAGTTCTGTGGCATCTTGTTGCCAAGTCAGCTTCTCCCCGTGTTAGCTGTGATTACCTGCTGCCTCACTAAGGACTGCATGAGAAGGGCTGAGAGACCTGCAGGAGCCCTGTGAGGCTTAAGCTCTTCTAGAAGCAGCAGCTCCTGAGCAGTAAGCACAGGAGACCATCCTTCTCTCCCCTGTGGCCAGGGTGCACTCTCTGCTGTCTAGCAAGGATGCCGAGTGATGCCAAATGCACTCCCAGAGGCAGAGAGGCCCTCGTTAGCTGGGAGCTGGCTGGCAGGACACTCCTGCGCCTGGTTGCTGGCTGTTAACCATCTCTTTGTACGAGGAGAGGCAGCAGCCCGTGAGCTGCCACCTGTTGTTAATCTACCCCCGGCTAATCCATTCTGCTCTGCGTCAGCAGTTCAAAAGGGCACTGTTAGTATTTTTTGCCAACTTCAATTAACGTGAGATTTTGGAGGCCCCTCTGATCACATTTCATCTGTCATGAGTCAGGAACAAACCAGCCAGATTGCAGTTGAGAGGAGAGAAGAGAAGGAGTTTATTGCAAACCAAAACAACAACAACAGTGTTTGTTCCCCCTTGGCCAGGGTGGCTGGGAAGCAGGGTCCTTCCCAGTGATGTCACTGCTTTCAAAACCTAGAAAAATAAAAATTGGTGACTGGAAATTCCAGCCCTCCACCCCCCTTCCCCCCAAAAGAAAAAAAACCCTGCAAGTGCAATAACTTATTTCAAAAAAGTTAAAAATAATCAAGCTGCAAGACTGTTTGTTTTTTTTTAATATTCCACTGTAATGAACAGGTAATACATGGTTGCATAGGCAGTAACATTGTATGGCACAAACCTCACATGGCAACATTTTTAATGATTTTTTTAATTCTTTTTTTTTCCTGAACTTTTTAAAAACTTCTTTATTTTTTTAGTATGTTCTACCCCAGGCCAGTAAGCTAAAGAGGAAAAAAAAAAAAAAGGTTGCGTTTATACAAGGTTACAATATTTTACAACAAAAAACCAACAATATTGATTGAGGTTTGTTTTCTTTCTTTCTCCCAGTCTCTCTTTCAAACACTGCACACCTAAACCGATATATTATTATGCATTGAAAACCGTCCTTCAAAATCAGTAGTATAAAAGTCCTAGCTCTACCTACCTACCTAGCTATGTGGGGGGAGTGGGGAACTGTGTTACCAGCAAAGAGTTAAGGGGGTACAAGGCCGCTCCCTCATCTCTTCCCAGCTCCCTTTGGGAAGCTGCAAAGGACTGAATGACTTTCCATCTGATTTCACTCCCTTCCCATTTGGGTTTAATTTCTCCCTCGGTCTGTTTGCTTTTTGCTGTGTCAGTCAGAGTAGCAAAATAAACACGGGGCTCTGCCTCTGCTTGATTATTTTTTCAATCCTTTTCCAGGAAACTACCTTTTTGCCTTTGTTTGTTTGGAAAGTGTTTTACAACGTGCTGCTCGGTCTTAGTGTGCTCTGGGAATCAGGGAAATGCACCTCCCCACCCCAAAACACCTCCATTACTGGAGAAAACCAGCAGGCAGCACTGCTCTGCAGCACACCGGGTACACCTGCCCTGGGTTGTGCTGCGTGCCCGTGGCTGATGGGGCGGGTGGAGCCATGTGTGCTGCAGCTCTGCAACCTCATGTGTGACACATTGTTGCTACACATGGCCTTTCCCTAACACCCTGCCCAGCTCATGGCTCAGGCCAGATGTGTTCCATCAGGGATGCATGTTCTGGCAGGGATGCAAACTCACTCACACTCTGCCATGGGCTCTAGAGGAGAACAAAGTTGGTTCTCTTTTTGTCTTGCTGTCTTGGTACTCTTCCCCATAAGCTCTACTCAAGCAGGTGCTGGGGCGGTGAGACCTGAACTGAGTAGCATATTCAAGATGCGGCAGCTGGAGCCTGGCTACTGGCTGGAGAGCCCACTTGGAGCACGGGTGGGTGGCAGTGCTGGCAACAGGCAACATGCCTGAGGGCTGACCTGGCCCCTGTCTCACTCCTCTCCGTGAGCTTGTTCAGGCACAGCAACCCTTAGAGTCTAGACCCTGCAGGGCCCAGCAAGCCCAAGCCTGGTTCACCACTGGTTTGCAATTGCTACCAAAGCATTAACTACTGCTTGTAGGCAAGAAGTGCCTCTGAGTATTTGGCAGTGAGTGGTACCCAACCACTTTTAAACAAGTGCCAGGAACTCGTCCTGTTCTCACTATTTACATCCATCCTCCTGGTCTCAAAGCTCTGGGACATCTCTGGTAGTTTCTAACCATGGGCAACATAAGCCAGCCCCCACGTATGGTACCTGCTGCATAGGCAGGGCCAGGACTGCTTGGGATAAATGCTTTGCTACCGTCATGAGGCTGGAGAGAGCGGATGGGTGAGTCCAACTAGCTGGGCTGCATCCACAGAGGATGCCATTATGGGGATGGCAGGTGTCAGAGCGGCTGGGGCTTGTGAGACATTTTGGTGGTGGCTGGGGACAAAGCTTGCAGCTTTGAAGGCAAGTCCAAACCAGGGTATCGTGACTCAATATATGGACAGGAGTAAAATACTAAATAAGAAATAAATAGAGAAGAAAGTCATAAATAGAATTGAAAGGTATTAAAATAACAATAATAATAATTAAAATGGTATCATCACGGTAAGTTGAAATTGCAAGAACAGCACTGACCCTGTGACCCTTAAGAAATGCAGTAGCTGCAGACCTGCTAGGTTAAGATACACACACATATATATGTATGTATGTATATATATATATATACAGTTTTTCATGTTAATTTAACAGCTAGTTTTAAAAAAACTTTGAAATAATTTTTTAAAATGTGTGTAAATACAGATGTCTATAGGTTAAAAACTGCCAGAATAAACTGCTTTTGGAGATTTGTGAGGGGCACGCTTTCCACCACAAGGGAGCTCACCAGAATAGCGGCAGCACTCGGAGAGGTGGAGCAGAGCCTGGTGAGCAGCAGGGCTCCCCATGGCAGGGGGCAGAAAGGGAGCCCTGTGGTAGGGGGGTCCAAGGAACAACATCCCCCCTCCCCTCATGATGCTTTCAGGCAGGCTGAGGGCTGGGCATGTGCAGTGGCATTTAAATTAGACTGAGTCCAACATGTGCTTTCCACATGAATTTTAAGGTGAGAGAAAGTGGGGGCCAAGCCTCTCTAAATGCCAAGTCGGCTGCCAGGAGTCTCTAACAAGACAGGGATACAGCACTTAATCATCTGGGCTATTAAACAGCTTGGATGAAACCCTGGCCTTGTGGAAGTCTGTGAGGAAAAGCTACCCTTTAACTTCAGTAGGGAATGCATCTAAGTTCTTGAGTAACTACAGTCCTCCACTGGAGCTGCCTTTGGTACCTGTAGGCCATGCAGGACGCATTCCCATGTGCCTGCCTGCCCCATCACCCTCTCCTTAGCTCTCCCTGTTGCTAATTTACCTTGTCAGTAGTGGTACTGGGCTGTTTGGGCAGCGGCCCTTCACAGATTGCCTGCTGACTGTGGGAAGCATCATGCTCATTGGTGTATCTGGGAAAGTGCTCTCAGCACCATGCTCAGCTGCCTGCAAAAAATCTAGTGGAGAAATTGCCTCCTGCCACTGGTCCCTGGGTGGTTGGGAACCTCAATGGCTTCTGAGGCACCCACTGGGGGTGGTGTACACTTCCAACTAGTCAGCATGACTGTTCAGTGATCGGCATCACTTCTAGCATTTAACCCACCATGGCCCAATGTCTCAGCTGAATGTTTAGGCTAGGATGTAAATCCTGGCTGCTTGGGATGGGAGAGACCCTGGTCATACAGATGGTGTGGTTAAATGCATGCTGGCTCCCCGTGTGTACCAGGGAAGGCATCTCTTAGCATTTCTGAGAAAAGAGACAGTACTACTGATCTTTTCATATTCCAACAAATATATTACTTTTGACCGAGAAATGGTGTATCATTTAGGTAGTATATGACAGTCTAGACACTATGGAAATACTTGTATAGCTTGTTAACCTGAAACCTGACATTTGGTTGTAGCTTATTTGAAGCCTTTTCCAAGACCACTGGATATTCCTGGACCTTGAACTACAAGATCCCCTAACACTATGCATGAGGAGACAGGGCAGGGTGACAAAAAAATTTTTATGTGAGTAATATCCTATAGTTCCCTTGCAAATCTTGAGGACAGCTGCCCCAGTTCAAGCCCAGCCTGCTCAGCTGACTTTCAGCTTCTCTTTGGTAGTATTTCAGTGGGGTAAAAGGATGTTCCAAAATTATTCCTAGCACTATGAGATAATTGAAAAACTTGTAAAATGTTCAGCCTTGCAAAGGAGATCTTACTTAAAATGCTGTGCAGGTAAGAGCACTGGGAGGGAAAAATGGGGAGGCACATTGGCTCAGACAAACCAGGCAAGTTCTGGTGTCTCCTCCTTCCTCAACAAGGTGAAGAGGGTCCAAGGTAGCTGGAGATTAGACAGCATCACCTCATCCACCTTTGGATCCCTTCCCAGCCTGTTCCCTGTGCCATCCCTTGTGCAGAGATGCCTGCAGCTGTTGTGTGCAGCAAGGCACTGGAGTGGAGGGCTGAGGGAGGGCTTGTCATTGCATGTATCTGACCCCAGGATAAGGTATATGAGGAATTTGATGGTCTCATGCCACTGTGGCTGTGTGCTAGCACTTGAGCTGTTTCTCAGAGCAGTCTCTTCGGAGACCTGTAGATTTACATAGCAACTGTGCTTCCCTGCTTTAGCTACTGTCTCTAAATTGAGGTTAGTTATTGCCAACCCAGTGAAAGCTGGAGGAAACCTTTTGCTGCCCCACCATGCGCATAAGCCCCATCATCAACCATAGCCAGGCAAAGCAAAGCCCAGGTGCTCCCTGAGGCAGTGAGCCATGCTTGGGAAGATACTGTCTGCTGGGATGCATCTTTGTCTGGGTCACCAGAGGGCTGGCAAAGACTCTCAGCATGATAGCACTGTGCCATGTTGGGTAGAAGGGTATCCCCTTCGTGGACTTCATCTCAGACTACAAGGTGGAGAGAAAGCTGGATAGAAGGAGGTGGGCTAATGTTGCCTTCTTTCTAGCTTTAGTTATCTTCCTATCTTCCCAGCCCTGTTACTGCTCAGCTGTGGGAAGTCTTAGCTCTCGCTAAAATGACATAAGCAGCACGAGAGGTGTCTCTTTGCTGGTGCCAGAGTTCCCATCCAGTCCCCTGCCCAGGGCAGAAAATGTGTGTGTGAGAGAGAGTATGTGCATGTGTGTGTAGGTGGGTGGGTGGATGGGAGAAGCTGCTGAAAAGCCAGTGGGCTCTTGCTCTTTGGAAAGGCAGATCTGGTGTCAGAAAAAATAGCAGGGAGAAAAAATGCCCAGGTTACTGGGGAGGTGGTGGTGAGGAGGGATGCATCTCATCCCAGATCTTGATGGAAGAAGTGCTGCTCCACAGCCTCCCTCTCCCTGCCTGATCCCAGGAAGCCAGGAGCTGCCATGTTCATGCTGGAAACACTCCACTTACATTAACATATGTACTTTATATGCCTAGGGTAGCTAAAAGTGCTGCATTCAGATCCCCGAGGAGGCAACTGCTGTCTGGCGTCCAAGCGGATGGATTTGTTCAGCTGTCCCTATGTGCTCTCTCCGTGTCACGGGCACTGGGCCGCAGCCCTGTCATGTCGCCCAGGAGATAGCGGCGCTGTGCTCCTTTGCTTTCATCCTCAGGGCAGCGATGCTGGAGGTCTTGCGGTCCGGCTCGCTGTTCAGCTCGTAGCCATTGAGGCTGGGGCTCATCCCGGCCGTGCCAAAGAGGCCACCCATGTGAGTCTGTCCCACGTGGCTGCCAGGGCCGGAGACGCCGAGGAACTCGGAGACACCGCCGGCCGCGTGGGGGTGGGCATGGGGGGACATGCAGGAGGGCACCGTCTCGCAGGGGACAACACAGGCAGGCACAGGAGAGGCAGCTCCATTGTTGCCAATCCAGGAGGGGTTCTGGATCTGGGGATGGGGAAAAAAAGCATCAGGGCTGCCCTGAGCAGGATGTGTCCAGCAGCTGGCCTGGGGGGATGGATTGTGTCCAGCGCCAGCCCTGCAGGGCAGCCCTGTGCATGAGGGGCAGCCAGTGCGAGCCAGTAGATCCACTCCAAAACCTGTATGCCACCCCAGACAGGGGCAGGGACTGCAGGAGGCTAAATTGAAGGGAGCAGGATTGTGCCATAGCCTCTGCCATAGCATCTCTCTGTTTACCTGTTCCCCTCCCAGGCATTTCTCTTATTTTATTTGCACCATGAGCACTTTCCTCAGCACAGAAAACCTTATGTCATCCAT
Organism: Corapipo altera; assembly: GCF_003945725.1. Lineage (NCBI taxonomy): Eukaryota > Metazoa > Chordata > Aves > Passeriformes > Pipridae > Corapipo > Corapipo altera. The sequence goes on along the minus strand of NW_020884885.1, from coordinate 11,308,160 downwards.
GGTGTTTCTGTGGTCACACCCATCATACAGGGAACAGGCAGAAAGGGGTGCTGCAAGGCTGCTGATCTAGCCCTCCTGCCCCAGCCCAGGGCAGCTTTGCCCAGGCAAGAGCTATTTTGTACCACACAGACATGCCTGTGGGAGCTGAGCTGCCTGCAGCCCCCAGCATAGGCAGTTTCCTGGCCCCTCTCCCCAGCCCATCAAGGCAGCATTGTCCACCCTTCTGCAGAGCAGAGCCCTGGAGGGCCACCTCAAGCGACCATCTGGGCTCCTGCAGTATCACTCATGAAGTGATATTGCAGAAGAAGAAAGGGGGGCTCAGTATTTGGCAGTGGGAATAGGTGTGCTGTGGCAGGGAGGGACATGGGGATGCAGGATGAAAGTGGGGAGGAGATGAGCAGCTGGCTGGAGCAAGAGGGCAAAGGGCCCTTCATCCCACTGCACCTCTCCACCATGGGACCTTGGGCCCTCTCTGATCTCTTACCTCCAGCAAATTGCTTTTCAAACTTTTGATCTCTAGTGCTGGGAGAAGAGAGCTGTGCGGAGGGAGTGTAAGTTATGAAGGCAAGAGAAGGGCGTGCTGAAAACGCTGCTGAGAGTGTCCCCTGCTTGAAAAGCTGCTTTGGCATCTCTCAGCTATTTCATTAAGGTTTCTTGTTCAGTTTGGGGGAGACGCCAAGCAGGAGAGAAGTCAAATGCTCCTGGCTTGGCTGTGGGGTAGCACTGGTACAGCACTGGCTGGGGAGGTACCTGACAGCCAGGGAGTCAGGAAGGGAGGACTCCCAGCACATCAGTGAGGACAGTCAGGTTCAGAACATCACACCTGCAGAACTCTGCCCTCAAGCAAATTCTGGGTGGTGGGAAGAGGAGTGCAGGATGGAGGGAGTGCTTTGCAGGGGCACAGCCTAGCCCTTGATCTAACAAATGCCTGTCTGGCATTCTCTGAAGGCAGTGTTGTGAAATGGGGGCTGGCCCAATGCTTAAGAGGTTACTTTGGTCAAAGGTTTTCCAGGACAGGAAGCTAAAGAGGTGAGGCAGCTGTGTGATCTGCTGCCAGGGTCAGGGCAGGAAGAGTTTCAACAGGACCCAGAAGCAGCCTCAGGTACCCCAACAAGGCTGCTCCCCCCACTTCCTTTGGAGCATAAACCTACAAGTCCATTGGGAAGCATCCTCAGATATCATCAAATGCACTGTAGGTACCACAGCCCATCACTGGGAGATGGCTGTAAGAATTTGCCAGGAAAAAATACTTTTGTCCAACCACCATGTCCCAGGGGCATGGAAACCCAGACATGGCAACAGGAAACCTTCCTGGAAACTGCTGTTCTTTAGGCATGAATTAGCCTTTTGGATCTTTTTCAAACTGAAACAAAGTTAGTGGGCAGCAGCACACATGATGGGAGAAGGGCAGTGTAATAGCATGTGCTGAGCAGGGTGACCTGTGCCCAAAGGGAGCTGCACTATGGCACACAGGGCTGGGCTTGGTACCTGCTTTAAAGATGGTTGCTCTTGGTGAGGGCATAAGGGAGCTAGGCAGGATACTTGACTAAAAAACTCCCAGCCCTTCAGTGCTTGACAACTGTTGCCTGGTACCAACATTCTTGCGACCTTGCCTGGGGGCAGGTGGATGAACCTGAGAAGGGAAACATGACTTGGAGAGGACTGGGACCAGAGGCAGTGTGTCCAGCAGGCACTGGGACAGATGGGCCCGGGCAGGGGAATGCACTCACCTGGGCGTAGTTCTCAGCACGGGTCAGCAGAGGCAGCTCATAGGCAGTGGAGAAGTGGGTCCGGACCTGCTGCATCTGACCGAACCGCTCCCTCTTGCGCCATTTTGCTCTCCGGTTCTGAAACCACACCTGGGAGAGAGCAAAAGGGGGACTGTGACCAAGGGTTGCTGCTGGCAGTAGCTGGGAGCCTGGCAGCCTTGAGGAGCCTGCCAGTGGGCAGGCTCCCCCCAGGTGAGTGGTTTTGCATGGCATGGAGATGGGTGCTCCTCCACACACAAGCTCTGCAGGAGAGTGACAGTCCTGCCCTGCATCTCTTGGAGGTCTGGGACCAGCCTTTGCTGCTAGACTGGGCACACCTAAGGCAAAAGGGGATGCCCATCTGGTAACATTCTCTGCCTCTCTGGTAACATTCACAGCTCTTGCCTCCCACAGCCTAATTTGCCCTGGGATAGCCCTTCTTCCTCTCACCCTGAAATCTTTGTTACCCAGGCTCTGCCTACAGCTCTCCTGTCAGCCAGTCTCAGACAAGAAGTGTGAATACACCCATGTGTGCTGCTACCTGGCCGAAACCAGCAGTGATGGGGCTTTCCCCAGGCCTAATTCTGGCTATGACAATGCTGCTAGCTGAAGCTTCCATGTCTCACCAAGCTTTAACTGTCATTTTTCTTAACTGTGATGAGAGAGAAAAAGCCTAACACCCCTTCCCTCCTTAGCTGCAGAAAAGGGCAAGTGTCCTTCTACAGTGTCCTTTGCTCTACACTGAGTTTTCTTCACAAAGTTTGCAGCTCTCTACTTCACAGTGCTGCTCAGATCCCTTCAAGGCAAAGACCAAAACTCTCTTTCGGCTCTTATTTTTACTGGCTTGACATCAGTGTGGATTATTGCACTGTTGTCAGCACCATTGCTCCTGATTTGCATCAGCCTAAGAGAGATCAGAGCTTGGCCCAGTGTCTTCAAAGCCTCTTGAAGCTCGTGAGTCAGGGAAACACATCAATCAAGAGCCTCTTTGAAGGCACTGAGAGATGAGGGCGATCACCAGGGGCTGGGTTGTGCAGGTCACGCCAGTGCATGAAAGGAGCAGTCCTAGAGCCTCTTGGCTCTGCTTCGAGTTTTACACGGTGACTCGCTGGGGGGGTAGCAGGGGCATCGGTAACAAACAGCTTGGCCCTTCCCATACCTGGCCATGGGACAGCTTTGCTGCTTGGCAAGCAGCTGGGGAAAGCAGACACCAGGTAGGAAACTCATGTCTTAGGAGAAGAGGAGGACAAGTCAGACACTTGGCACAGGGTGGGGTGGCAGGCCAATTCTCAGGGGGGCAGGACAGCAGTGGCACCTGTAGCCTGCATCGGCAACTAGAAGCTGCTACAGGGAGAGAGAAACACAAGGGGCTGGGGTTTCTCATCTGAGCTGACCTTCTTGTTTGTGCTGGAAGAGTTGTTTCAGGCTCCGCTGCATCAGTTTCCCCCTTCCCACCATTGGCAGCCCTGCGCTGGTCTTTCACAGCTCCCCATTGTGGCCCAGCTGTCGGTCCCATGGTACAAGTGGGCAGCTGAGGGTCTGGCCACGTGCTATGGTCTGCTTGGTGCAGTGTGCAGATGATGCAGCACCCAGGCATGTCCTTCCCATGCAGGCTGCAGATGGTGTAGGGTTTACTGCCCTGCTCCATGGCCATGGTAATGTCACTGGCATGGGCCATCCACAAGCTAGCCAGACTAGCCTTACCCAAAACAGCTGCTCTTAATCCCCCCACCTCAAATCAAAAACCCTATGAGTATTTTCAGCAGATTCAAAAAGCACTAGCAGAAAGGTCCTAACATCATCCCAGTTGAGCACACGCAGTACACGAAGAGCATCCTACTGGAGCAGGTTTGATGCCCCAGGCATCTGTCTGCTTTTCTTCTCCCTCTTCTTGGCACAGCCACTCCAGCCCAGCTGCAGGCCAGTCTCAGGGCTGGCCAGGATCATGCTGCTTTGATCTGCAGATTCAAAGTTAGCGGTGGTGACCCGGTTCCTCCTCAGGCGGAGGAGGCCCCGCTGTGCACAGAGGGGTGGGGAACAGGTAGGGAGCAGAGTGCTGACTGTGCGTGAGGCCGGAATGAACATATGCCAGGCATATGCGGCCGTTCTGTTCCTGGTGTAGGCACCGGCAGCCTTGCCCGCACACCTGCGCTGCCATGCAGGGGAGCCCGCCTGAGCATTCCTCCCAGGAGCAGGATGGCCAAGCACAGGCCCCCCCCAGTGCTGAATGGCTCTGTGGTGTGACCTTTGAAGCCATCAATGCAGGGTTTGTGTGCTCAGCTTCCCAGGACAGCGCAGCAGCTGCCTTGATGGAACCGCAGGGAGGTTTCCTCGGGCCAGCTGAAGCAGAATGGGGTCTCAGCCTTTGCTCTGCCACATTTATGCATTGGATCGAACTGGCTCTGGCAGAGCAAAATGGTTTAAACTGGCAGTTCCCGAATTGCAATCCCCATGTGTCTGGTGGGCTGGGAGGCCTGTTGCAAATCATTGCATTAGGCTGAAAAAGAAGAGTGACTTCAGTCCAAGTGTTGGTGCTATGGGCAATGGAGACACTCAGAAGGCTGGCAGTAAACCATGAGTCCAAAACACCTGTAGCAAGGTTTGGATTGTTTTTCAAAGTTCTCCTTTCTCCTCTGGTCCAAACACTTATAGGTTGCTTGGTATTTTGCAGTTGGGTTTCTCCAGGCCTCCACAGTGCTCCAGGGAAAACAAAACAGGCAAGACAATGCGAAGATGTCAGCAAAAACCCTAACTGATCCTCAGTATTTCCACAATCTTAGAAGATGTCTGCTTTTAAAAAGTAAATCTAAACCCAGTCAGAAGTCCATTTTCCTTTCATTGCCTGTCACTTTTTGTCAAGAGAAACTGTTGTGGGATGGGGATGTTACAGCGGAGGTTGCAGTGGCTGGTGCAGCATGTCCTCTAGGGTTAGGATGGGGTACTTCGTGCAGAGACCAGCAGTTACTGTGGGCTGAATCTCAGTGTTAACTTAGAGTGGGAGTGTAGGGTAATGTCATGTATCTGACTCCTGCAGACAATGCTTTGATAAGCCATGATGTACCAAATAAGCCCTATAAAAATCTACAGAACAAAAAATGTTTCATGTCTCCATAAACATTCAGCCATATGCTGGTACCTTAATCCATATGCATACACAGCTGATGTGCTGTTGGGGAAGGAGAGGCCAGGAATGGCCTGAGACAAAGAAAGCAAGCAGGAGACTACTGCTTGCTCTCTTCCTGCCTCTACCCTGGCACTGCCAGTCTGCCCCTGCCACCAAGCCCCAAGTGCCCTGCACAGGGCACAGGTGGATGGGCTGAGTTGGGATCTCACTCAGGCCACTCTGGCCACATCTGGATAGTTGGGGACTGCATCACTACATTTGTCCTTCCTCCAAGCAAAAGAAAAAGGTGCTTTCCCCTGTCTCCTATGCCCACCAGTGCAGCAGTGGAAGGTGAGGCTGATCTCTGCACACATGTGGTGGTGGGCTGCTGGCAGCCATGAGGTTGCACTCATGCCCTGTTGACAACCCTCATTGCATCACTGCCCTGGTGCAGACAACAGCTGCCCACCATGTTCAAGTCTCTTGTGTTCCTGCTCTCCTCTGGCAGCCTCACAGTATCCATTCTTCCCATTCCTGTCCTCCAGCCCTACTGCCCTCCCCTCTCTGCTCAGCCTCCGTCTGTCTGTGCCCAGGACCCCATCCCTCTGTGAAAGGCCAGGCATCTCCCCTCTTCCCAGAGATGGCCACCAGCCCTTTGCTTTCCAGACTGCAAAAACAGAGCCAGAATTCATCCTTGAGAGCTGAAACTGGACACCATTTTATCAGTGGCCTGGAATGGGAAATTGGAGCCTGGGATGAGAGAATTGAATAACTTGAGCTTGTTTTCATTTCATGTTTAATTTCCTGCAGGCTTAGCTCAGTCTTTCCGCTCCTTCCACGAGCCTCCCAGGGTTTTATGGGGGAAAAGGGATCAAGATATATTACTTCTTGCTTTGCTTTGCTTTTTTTCTTTTCTTTTTTTTCCGAGGCGGTGATTTTGCTACAGCAGAGTTTGACATTTCCCTCTCACTTTCAAGCCCCTGCCGCATCACAGGGTTACCGCCGAAAACATTTCATTAATGGTCCCAGCAATCTTAGGGCTGGCTCTGAGGGGGGCTAGCTGAGGGGTTATAGTTATATTCCCTGGCTGCAAAGACTTCTTCCAGCCCCATCCCTTTCTCCTCTGCCACAGAGCAGTCCAGGAGGCAGAGATGCTCATAGCCCAAGAGAGATGAGCAGCCAGGCTGGCAGGGCCTGGGATGTGTATGCAAGGGGAAGGAGCCATGTGTGAATACATGTGTCTACCATGTTTTTCTCGTGCCACTGCCTCAGACATATGCTGCAGACCTGGATGATCTGGAAGAAGCTCAGACAGTTGCTGTATCAGGCAGTTGCTAATACCAAGCAGAAGCTCTTTCTGGAGCTCTGCAGCCCCAGACACAGAAGAGAATAAGGGAATGGAATATACACCTTGTGTAGGACCTACATGAACTCAGCACCCACTGTGTGCCCGTGCAGGCTTGTGACTGAGCCCCAGCAGTCTGTCCTTGGTTGTGTAGCTCTGCCTCTGCACAGGGCTTACACATGGCTCGCACTTTGGAAAACAGGGATGTGCAGTATCTTAATAGTACATGGAAACAAGGGGCCAGGTTGTGAGGTTCGGAAAGGGAAAATGTTGCACTGCATCACAAGGGGAATTAGCTTTGACATTGTCAGACACCACTACAGATGGCTAGAAACAGAGGCGGGCAGGGAAATGGAGAGGGGCCAGGCTGTGGAATGCCACCACTTCATAGACAGTGCAGCCCACCCCATGCATGTTGCTGGCATGGGCTCTTTTCCAGGCACCGAGAACTCTGGCAGCTATTTCACTAATGAAGCGTGAGCTTGGGAAAGGGTTGGAAAAATCAGAGCTGCCACTTGCCTTTCTAGGCTTCACATCTGCTCCTGCCTGCAATGTGGCTGGTTATGCTCCCCAGGGAGCTCGGCCAGAGGGGATGACCTCCAGCCAAAAGCTGGCTCAGCTCTGGGAGAGAGCATCAGACCTGCTGGGTACCTCACCTTCCTGCCACTCCCCTTTCCTCAGCTGAGCCTTGCACTCAGCTGAAGCTGGCCTCCATGAAATTATTCCAGGACATTTGGCATCCCTTAGATGACCATACTTTCCTTGGGAGAGGGACTGTTGAGCTTCCCTCAAAGCCCATGGGGCTGCCACAGGTGTGTACCCCAACACCCCACAGCAGCTGGAGCCTCTGCCAGCTTGGCAGAGGGTGTCTGAGTACACAATGGCTATTTGGCTTGCAGGGGTAAAGTAGTAAGGGGCTCACGGCTAATTTATGATTTCCAACCCTCTAGCCCTTGGTTCTTCATCCTTGCCGTAGGCATTTACTTTGCCATCAGTCTGCTGAGCTGTTGGCCCATGCCTGTACCCACTCCTTGGCTGTGAGCTGATGGCCCTCAATGTTAGAGTGTTGGCACTGGAAGGTACCCCCAGAGCTGCCCAGAAGAGTGGGAGACCAAAGTCAAATTTAAACAAGCTATAACACAACCCAGAGCTGGAGACAGGCACTGGCATGATTCACTAAGGCTCTAAGTCCAAAAGCTTCCTTCATGGGAACTGCAGCCCTGTGCCATCAGCAGAAGAACCCTGTGCCATCTCCAGTTGCACTTCCATGCCTCCTGAGGGTCTGCCACTACCACGATGAAGCTAAACAGTTCATTAGACAGCAGCCCCAGCCCCCTGGGAACACATGTGAGATACCCAACACATAGAGTACCCTGAGTCTGCCCAGCCAGCACCCACAGGCCTGCTGGTTCTTGTTCTCCAGTGACAGGCAGTCTGCATTTCTACCGACAGCATGGCAGCCCTTCATCATGAGGTGGTGGCTGAGTGCCAGACCATAGCCCAGGGGACTGGGCCCTTTCTGTCAAAGCAGGGGAATGACTGAAATGCAAGTGCTGACACCTTTCAACTCTGGGTAAGCGCTCAAGTGCCAGCCCACTTGGACAAGTCCTTCAGCCGCTCCGTTACACGAGCCCTGTCATTGCCACCCCAAGTGAGGAGTGTGCACTGGCAGCCATGGCAACAGGCTACTGGGGCACTTATCTCAAGAAAAGGTGATATCCCCTTCTGCCAGATATCTGCCTGGTGAGGTGCTTCTGCCCTCAGCTTTAGTGTTATCCAGTGGGGGAAACCCCCCAAGATCATAGGTCAGATGCAAGGAACTTGTAGATTGCATGTGCCTCACCTGCCCTGGCTCTGTTAGCAGCCCTGCGTGCTGGCTCGGATGACACGCTAGCTGCACACACTGGCTCAGAAGCAAGCAGGAGGAGCTTGCCACCCTCCAGCACCTCATTCTCATTCCTGAGCAAAAGGAATTTCATGCACTGTGCAGTGTGTAACCAGATGCTGTGCTTGGCCTCCCAGGAGACCCCATCGGCACTTGTGATGTGTTCCTGGGAAATCAAGGGCTTCATCCAGTGACAGAAGTAAAGAGCTGATGTTTGTAGCACTGCCTTCCTCTGCCCATCCTGCAGTGCTCAGCATGCTACACTCGGGACCAATGGGAATCATGCTGCTTCCTACTGAAATGCAGCTGTGTCCAGCCTGAAGAGAAACAGCTGTAGGGAAGAAGAGCAAACCAGCCCTGCAAACCAATTTAGGAAGCAGACAAGAAAAATCCTGCTTCCAATTGAATCTGGAATTGAAAGTACAGACTAAAATGGACTTAAGCATGGATGCTGGCTTGACTGCTTCGACTGTCTGCAACAACTACTTGTAAAGGTTAAAGCAGAGAGAAGCTGGGCTGCCTGGGAACTAGGAGTCTGCCTGGTGTAAGACATAAAACCAGATGTCTCCACAGGCCAACTATTCAGGTAAATCATAGAATCACACAATATTCCAAGTTGGAAGGGACCCACAAGGATCAGTGAGTCCAATGCTTAAGTGAATGGCCCATGTGGCGATGGAACCCGTGACCTTGTGATTTTTAGCACCATGCCTTAACCAATATTCTTGATGTTAATGCAGGTTCTGGGGATGGTGAGTTGACAAATGCCTGCAGATGGAAGTTACATGATTAGCTAGGCTGGAGAAAGAGCTGACCACCAAGGCATGAGTTGTGGATGTCTGCTCCACGCAATGATGTTCCTCTTTGCATATGCTTCTGAGCCCTTCCAGGCCTTCTGTTAAACTCCTTTGATGTGGATTTTGGCTCTACTGGACCCCCAGTTTAGTTTGGGGGAGCTAGTTCATAGGAGCTGGCACCTGTGTGGGTGGAGGTGGTTGGAAGTCTATCAACAGTGTAGCTGTTTCACTCTCCTGCTCCTCCCAAGGTGGTGGGTGCACCTTTTGTCTCCAGGTCTCCAGCTCTCATGCATCCTTAGCACCTACTTAACCAAGCAGGCAATAAAAGCTCCCTGTCCTGTATCACCTCATGCTCTCTGCTGCTGAGCTCCTGGTCACCTCTGCGTCCCCATCTTGCCAGAAAGAGCCCATCGTGTGGAAAAGCTTGCTCACACTCAGACTAATGAACCTGTGTCCCCTGTGAGTCTCCTGAAAAAAGTGGGTTTTGTAAAAGCTTTGTTGTGGGTGGCCATGAGGTTTACCTGCCTGCTGTCCCATTAGCTCAAGGGCAAGAGGTGTCTCTGTGAACACCGAAGAACAGGACACCAGACCAAATAAGGGAGCTGACACTAGTGTCAGATGTGGATGTACCTTCCTGGCCTGTCCCTGCTGGAGAGGCATGCTAGCCTGTGGCACAGGCCCTGGGTAGGGCTCAGCTGCCTGCAGTTTATGGTGGGGCTGCAGGGGACCTCAAGGGGCTTGTTTGCAGCTCACCCACCCCTCACCCAGCCCCAGGCCATTCCCCCATACCTGTACACGAGCCTCGGTGAGGTCTGTCCTCATGGCTAGCTGCTCCCTGGCATAGACATCAGGATAGTGGGTTTTCTGGAAGACCTTCTCCAGCTCCTCCAGCTGGTAACTAGTGAAGGTGGTGCGGTTCCTCCGCTTTTTGCCCTTGTTGCTCTCCGAGTCGGCCTTGTCCATGGGGCTGGGGAGGTCTGTGCTGGCCCTGTCCTGGGGCACTTTCACCCCAGCCTCCTTCACGCTGAGGTAGCTGCTGTCCATTCCCGAAGGGTCAGAGCTCGGCTGCAAGTCGGCCTCTCCCAAAGCACTGTCTTTACCTATTTGGGTGGGAGAGCAGGAAGGGGAGAGGAAGGCGGGTTTCAGCAGAGGCAGGGGGTGGGGAGAGACAAAAGGAAACATGTAAATATTTTGACCAATTAGTTGGTTCAACCAGTTAAAGGTAGCACCCTGGCAGGGGGGCAGCAGCTCCCAAAGGTGGGCAGAGAGGTTGGCACCAACCCTGGACAGAGACAGAGAGAGAGGAAGGAGGTGAGACAAGGCAGAGGGCTGCCGTGGGTGCAGAAAAGCTTCCAGCCTTGGCCTCAGAAGGTATTGGAGCTCAGCTTTGGGGTGGCACAGGCTGTAACCAAGGGAGGAGGTGGCTGTTATGGCGGAAAGGTTGATCACAGGCCACAGAGGCCAGCACAGATGGGGAAGGGGAAGTTGGGGCAAGCTCTGCCAGCTACTCCTCCCTCTCCAAGAGCTAGGTGGAAGGATGAGCCCTGTGCACTCATGTGCACACAACCTAGTCAGACCCTTCTCCAACACCCACATTGGGACTCAACCCCGTGGAGCATTACATTCCTTGGTCCTGGCCACAGGAAAGGTCTCTGAGGATAGAGGAACCCATCTGCTCCCCACATCAAGTAGGTCCCCTGTCACCAGCCCATTGGTGCTGCCCTACTGAATAGCACACAGTAGAAAACCAGTACCCAGCAGCCACACGTGGTGCTTGGTTATGTCTACTTTCTTGTCCTGCATCCCCTGGCAGGGGTGGTGTGTCAGCAGAGGTGCTCCTGACTGAAACCCCACAGTCACCCCACAGCCTTCTGAGAGGACTTGCACTGCTTTTGGCAAGAAGGCTATAAATGAGGCTTAGTGCCACAGAAAAGGACATCATGAGACACCAACAGAAACAGCCCAGCCTGTGTGCAGGGCAGAAGGAAGTGAGGAGTCTGACAGCAGCTTGGGAAGGTGTTCCTGCCTGACTATCCTCAACAATTAATAATTAATGGGACATGAGGTATGACAGCAGCATGGTGATACAGGAGGAGGACATTTCAACCACTCAACCAGTAAGCTGGTTCCTGTCTAGGTGTAGCAGCTACAAGTAAAACCACCTTTGAGCTTCTATAATGGGGCATATGTATCCTCAGGCCCATGTGCTGTGGTGGAGCATCCTCTCCTGCCCACCTTCTGCCTCCAGCGGAAGTGGTGACTCCTTCATTAGCAAGAGTGCTGCTATGCCAGCAGGACCCTGTGGTACGTCCTGACAAGTGACCACGGCTCTCCCTTGTCTGGTGCCACTGCTCTGCATTGTGGGCCATCTCCAGACCAGAAAAAGAGGGATCTGTGTGAACAATAGCCCACCTGCACATGCTGCACAGCTCCATGTCACACCTGGCCGCATTTCTGGCTGGGATCTTTGGACAAAAAACATGGTAGCCCTACTGCACATTTTAACCACTATTCTCAGTTCCTAAATGTCCGGGAAGTGGTACAGTGGTACTTCCTATTCATGCTCTCCTTACCAAGAAAAGAGTACATCAGCTGGATGATCTTTTTTTTAAGTTTCGCATTAGCTTATTTTTAAATGCTACCAGTCCAGGATCAGTCTTTCTAGGAAACAGCTCCACCATCTAGTGGTGTCCCCACTGGGAGCTTTTCCCCAGCAGTGTCACATCCACAGTCATTAATGCCAGCTCAGGCATCTTAGCCTGTGTCTTTGGCAATTTCCATTTTTCCAGCACTTATCTCTTGTTACATCTTTCCACTAATTCACTGTATATTTAGAGTTTAGCCCTTCTGTGAACAGCTGTCATGTCTCCACAGCCAAAACCCATGAATGAGCTTGTGAGAAGGTGTGCATGTCCTCACCCATTTCTCACTCTTGCAGCTGAAAGACTGCATTGAAGTGATTGGGATAAAACCAGGATGAAATATAGCTGTCACCCTCGGGCACAAGGGCAAGGAAGGCCCAAATTTAAGTCTGGTAGGATGAGCTATGAAAGAGTTTTGAGAAAAAAATTGCCCAGTTGGTACAGACAGGTTGAAAGCAGACCTCAGGTAAAGGTAACAGTTGCAGGAGCTATCTGCAACTACTTCCCTGCTATGATTTTGGATTTCCTGCTTTCTCTGATACTGTTCGCTCAGGCTTTTGAGGATGCCCCTGTAAAGCTTTCCAAATTCTGATGTTATCTGTCTCAGCAGTCTTTTGCTTTTGATCCTTAGGAACATTTTGCCAATATTTATACTCCCTGGGTGCCAGGACCAATGTCTAGGCCAGGGACTGACACACTGCCTCCTCTTTGCACCTCTCCTCTCTGACCAGCTGACCTCTTCCACTACTCCTGGGGGATGCAGGTGGGCAGGCCTGTCCAAAAGAGGCCCTGCCCCACAGCCTAGGTAAATCATATGATACAGACATGATATTTATAAATTTCACAGCTGAAAATAAAACAGTTCCAGAAACTCTGCAGCAATAGACTACCACCTATGAGAGTCAGTAGAGACAGAGCAATAAATATATGAAAGTATTCCAGGAATTTTTTTTCTCTTGTCTTTCTTTCTTTTATTATTTATGATACCAGGAAGCCCAGTTCCCCACGGCTTTGTGCTGGCTGCCTCCCTAACTCCCAGGTGCCCTGCAACTGCAGCAGCAGCAAACATAACACCTGAGGCCTTTCCTTGGGAACTCCTCTGCTGTTTCTTATCTGCTTGAGCAGCTCAGCTAGCTGGGAAAGGGTCTGCAGAAACATATACACAGAAAAGCTCTCAGTCTGTTTGAATTTCATTGACTGCATAGCCCAAACTGCATCTGGGAGCTGGGCATCGGACTTTCAGCAGCGATAGTTACTTCCATCACAAACCATCAGCCCCAAGGAGCAAGCGACTGTCCCTGCTATGCACACAATGGGTATTCCCCTGCCTGCCTGCTGCCAGTCCAGAGCCCTCCTGCCAGCTCAGCCATGCTGCTGTCATGATCCTGCACTGCAGCAGACATGGGCTTCTTGACCTCTAGCCCCTGAGGGCCCTGGCAGGGATGAGCTGACTCCATGAGAGGAGCAGCAACTGTGGGATGGAGGGCAGGACAGCAGTGTAGGGAGGGGATGGCGTGCATCCATCCTCGGCTGAGCATCCCAAGAAGTAACTCATTCCCTAGAAACAGGATCTCTGACCTCAAAACAGTCACGCTAACTGCTGAAGTGAAACAAATTGCATACATCTGCATATGGATATGCCCAGACTTCCTGTAACTGGAGATGGCCTCAAAGTTTCAGTGCAAAGTTTGGGTGTCTGTTTCTAATCAAACCTAGAGAGACCTTGAGTTATATATTGTGAAGATCTCCATGACAAGGAGTTAATGTGAACACCATTGCACCCTTACAAGCCCAACAGGACCGCTTGATGCCTCTTTCACTGCTTATGACTCCATCCTTGCCCTTGTAGCAGTAGAAGGATATTTTCTGGTTTCCCACAATTATATGCTGCTTTCTCAGTGCCTTGGTGCCTGCTAGACCATCAGCACTGCCAAGACCTTCCCTGAGTCACCCTGTGTCTGTTGCCAATGGGCAGGGACAGCCCAAGATGTCTGGGCATGTGAGCCCCAAACACCTTGCAGCTCCTTTTGGGCAGGATACCTGCCTCCCCAGTTCACCTGGAGGGGTTACGCCTTTCCAATCTCACCGTGTCTGTCCTGGGAACCCTACAGAAGAGAAAGGGGGTGCAGGAAACACAAGACCATGTGGTATATATGGCCATGAGGTAAGCAAGCCCGTGAGGGAGCCAAGCATCACGCTGCTCTGCTGCTACTGTCTTGAGGGAATGGTCATTTTGCTCATGCTGTCAGAATGTTTGAATTCACAGCTTGTATCTGTTTTGTTCCTCAAGTGTTCTGTTTTGTGAGGATGATGAAGTAAAATCTTCAGTATGTACAATCTTATCTATGAAATTTAATTTAAAGCAAAGTCAGCTTGGTGCATCCACACGGCAATGTAGGATGGGACATTTCCAATACACAACTTTGGGCCCAACTTGAAAAGATAGGTCTGCTTTGCACAGCACATGCATGACAAGCCACAGCTCCTTGATGATAGGTTCCTTCACATAGATTCTGTGACTGTAGCCCCACAGCCCATAAGGATGCAAGACAGCTATATGGCCAACAAAACCCAGGGACACAACCAGCACAAGGTAGTTTCTCATGGGCTCCAGGCAAAAAAGCCTGGATCTTGGTATTGCCAATATACTGCTGTGACAGCATCTCGTCCGAGCTATTACACTGTCAGTGAGGAGTTTATGCTATCCCAGTCTTGGGAAGCTTCAAGCATAACCTAGAAGACCTACTATCATGTGGCAGCTCAGAGAGGCTGCCTGTTGGTGGACAACCCCTGTCCAAAGCACATGGCACAAGTGGCGTGGGGCTGCACCAGTCTGCCTCTCTGCTCCCACACTAAATGACATAGGGGCCTTCTGCCTTCCTGCCCAGGTGTGGGCACAGGGGTGTTCCCCTCACTCATCCCCAGATTCTGTGGCCATTTCATGGTGCCTCTCCCTGTCTGCATAGCCATGATCTGACTCTTCATAGCAATGATGCATTAAAAAAAACCCAGAACATCACAACCTCAAGTGCAGATGTTTAAGAATACTTTTTAAATCCAGTTCTGGCTCTTAATGTCATTCTCTGAACTCTCGCATAAATATCAGTGCTAAAATTTTACCTAGATAGGGTTTGGGCAGGGTACTCTACACTTTTTGCCAAGGCAGTTTTGCACCACAGCCCAGCCAGCACACCTGAAGGACTTGGTCAGCCATAGTAACCTTATCCAGTTTTTGTGATCTTGTCTTAACACATGCTGAAGCCATTATGCTTGTTCTTAAGCTGTCTGCTGCAGCCTTCTGCCTCCTGTCTGTCACTGAAGTCTAGAAGTCAGCACAAGACTATCATTTAAAAAATATCCACATCTAGGGTTATATGGGATAAAATGGAGTGGCTGGATTTTAAACATATAAAGACCCAAATATTTAGGTTTATTTTTGTTCAGGGAGTCAGTAATCTTGCAGTCTGCACATGTAGATAAGGGTTTAAGGATGGAGAGAAGACCCACACTTTTTTAGCTGTATTTGGCATCACCGATTTTTTTACTGATGATCAGATGCCTAATCATACCTTCACTCTTGGGCCCAATTGAAATGTAAAACTGGGCAGCATTCATCGCTTAAATGTGAGTTGTAGAAGTCTACATAGGACACAAACCATTGGCTTCATTTTGGAGGCTGCAGTTACCCTTTGCTGCTAAGCAGAAACTGGTTGGAGAATCTCCATTTCAGCTCTGGATAAGGATGAACACGTTGCCTGTCCATCTATCCCAGACAGGGACCTCATTTGGTTGATCCTGCAGAACCCAAAGGAAGGCTGGAACACAGTCTAGGCTGTTCCTGCGCTTATGGTACAGCATTCCATTGCAATCCACAAGTTCCTCCTGAGGGGAACAGGTGGGGGAGCCATCGACCTCTTCTCTGTCATGACCAGTGACAGAACCTGAGGGAATGGCCTGAAATCATGTCAGCGGAAGTTTAGGTTGGATTTTAGAAAAATGTTCTTCACCCAGAGGGTGGTTGGTCACTGGAACAGGCTCCCCAGGGAAGTGGTTACAGCACCAAGCCTGACAGAGTTCAAGAAGTGTTTGGACAATACTCTCATGCACATGGTGTGACTCTTGGGGAAGGGTCAGATGTGATGATCCTTGTGGGTCCCATCCAACTAAGCATATTTTGTGATTCTGTGATTCATTGACTACCCATTGTGCTCAGGAAACCACTGCATGAATGTTCTCATCTACATGGACACCATCCATCTCTGCTGAGCCTGTCAAAGCTGCTGGCACTGCTGCTCTGCTGCCTGCAACCTCCTGAGGCTCTACAGCAAAGAGGGGAACATAGTGGAACTCACAGGCTAAAAGTAGATGTGAAATACCTGACCACCTTGGAGAGCTAATTACAGAGAGAGCAAATTCTTACAGAAAACCCTACTTGTAGGATGAAAGGGGGAGAGCAGCATTTCTTTCTACTGTGCTCCTCCTGACCACACCTAGGGCTCCTCTCTTCAAGAAGAGACTTATTTTTCTCATCAGAGTATAATGCAGGAATAATGCTGAGACCTGGAGTAGAAAGATCTCAAAAACTCCTTCTGTTAGGAAAAGCAGTCTGGGGACAGTGCCAAAGGTGCCACATCGCACCAGTGAGTCCATAAGCTTTCTTTTGGTGGTCCTGAAGCCAGTGTATAACTTAAGTCACTGGCTCTATCTCCACTGTGTGCCTGGGAGATGCTTCCATGGGAGTCAAATCCACCTCAGCCCTGCCTGCACTTAAGCCCTCTTGTTCCTGGCTAGTTCTCCTGGATTAAATCACTTTGTGGGTTTGGGACAGACAGCTTGATAAACATTAACTCTAGTGCTGCTGAGAAGTTTATATCACAGAAAGCCTGGGGAAAATGTATATTATTTTTTGTGAAAGTTGCTGTTCCTCTTGCTTTTTTTCAGAACTAGCTTTTTTCCCCCAGTACAAACATCTGATTTTAAGGGCACATTTTGCTTTATTGCCTGATTAGCTGGATTCACACATGCTGTGGCTACTTGGGGAGAACTCAGCATTGTCTGTACGAACGCAAAACGTGCTGCTTGCTCCTTTTTCATGTTATTTAAAGGACGCTAACAAAACTGGCTTTTACATAAACAAATATTTTCTAAAAACTCTGCATAGAAGCTGTGACTAGAGTAAAAGGTACAATTTACGCTCCAAGTCCTTCTTCATGTAGCACATTCATTTGAACAGAGGGAAAGTGCTGACTAGGAAATTTTGAAGGCACAAAAATGCTTCTAGCAACCTACTGTAATCGCAGCTGACTTTCTGGCTCCCTGAACATGACATAAAGAAAGAGAAAGAGGAAGAAAATGTGCTGCCCTTGCCTCCACTGGGAGAAACACATGGTATGACTCTTGGGGCTGGTACTGTGCAGGGCTAAGAGTTGGACTTGATAATCCTTGTGGGTCCCTTCCAACTCAGCATATTATGTGATTCTGTGAAAATGAAACTGCTCAGTTGTGTATCATGGTTTCCTCACTACTGAATGCAAAAGAAGATTATTGTTTATGCCAAATATTCTGGAGCTGGGCATCTCAGTTCTCTCTGAAGAGCCCATTAATTTCCTAGTGATCTGGTTCTCTCCTCTCTGACATTTGAAGGTTTTCAGTGTCTGCAGGGGGTGACACACCCCCTGCCTTGGGGATATGCCAGGACCAACCACAAGATGACTTTTTAAGTGACAGTAGAGGGAGATGACAGCCCCTTCAGTGGCATCAAAGCCTCCTTATATCTCACACAGGCAGCCCCAGGTGCAGAGCTAGGCGTGTTCAGCTACAGGTTTGCAGCACACCAGGCTATGTTCAAGGCCCTGCTTGAAAGTATGACAGACAAGATGGGTCAGCTACTGCATTTTAAAATGTCTTTTTATTTCCCACTGTAGGCATGTTACAAACAGCTGGGAAATAATTGTGGGTTTCTGCTGTGTCCTACTTATGTTTCTGCCTAAAATGGTGCATGTGAACCAAAAGCCATGTAGTACCTCTGAATTGGTACATCTCCAGTGTATGCCAGTCAAGAAAGATGGACAAGGCAGGCAAGGATGGGAAGGGGTCTTGAAAGGGCTTTCAGTTTCCTCTTGGCTCAGATTTTGATACCTTTTGGATAAGTAATCTCCTCCTTCCAAAGCAGTCCTTCATTTCATTGCCATGGCAGTCATTGCCTGAGGGTCTCAGCTTTTCTCAAGTTCCTCAGAAGCAGATGTAAGCACCTAACTGCTCTGAAGACTTGGCTCAATGCTGAATAGACGAAATATGTGATCTCATTAAGAAAAAAATCAGCATCACTAATATTGGACAAAGTATTGAATGGTATCATCTCACTTAGACACAGGCCAGTAGCTGTTTGTTGAGATTTCAGTCCAAAAGTGTCCACAGATCCTTGACCAAGTGAAAGGCAGAACAGAGAGGTCCCCAGTGCTGTTTGCTGGAAACTTCTGTTTTCCACTAACAGGCACTGTAGGGTTTTGCACATACTGATGCTCGGTCCCAATGTGGGGGCTCTGTTCCTCTCCTGTCTGAGCTGAGTTTCTCTACTGGGATATCCCTACTGTCAGCATCTGGAGCAAACTGCCCCATCCACCTATCTGTCTTACTTTTGGATCATTCAGTTCTCTCAGTGTTGTGCTTCTTTTAGAAAAATGTAGATACAGCAAGGTTGCTCCTCCCCTGCTATCTCCAGCCAAGTTACGTGATGATAGTGTTTAAGGTAGCCACGATTCAACCCCCCTCCTTGCACTGAGGCCTTATGAAACCAGGCTCTGTACTTAAAGCAGGGAAAGGTAAGCCCTAGGGAGCTCTGAGGCTGACAGTAGACAGTGCCATTCAGTGCCTGTGGTAGCACTGAGGGTTGTTCAGTTGTGAGTGACAGATAAGGGTGAGGCAGGGCTTAGAGCTAAGCTCTCTCAGAAAGAAAGAGCATAAGTGTTCTCATCAGATTCAGACTTATGTATTCATCTTAACCTCACCTGTGCCCTTTTGCCACTGCAAGGATCTGAAAAGACCCCTTGCCTGAGCAGTGCAAGAGAAAAGGGGACTCTTCACTGCAAGCTGTCATCTCCTCCAGAGCTTTCCCCTGCAATCAGTCAGCACCTCCCTCTTCCCCACAAAATGCCCTGGACATTCTCCTAAAATTTCCACCCAAGGCTGGGCGCTGGCTAAGCAGGATGTCTGCTCCATCCCAGTGAGAGAGAGGCACAAGGCACTGGTGCAGCCCTCCACATCTCAATGTGTGTTCCACACTAACCACACGGCAAGCAAGGCACCATCAGTCCTCATGTGTGACAGAAGATATGAATCACTCATCTAGTAAAGAGGGGAGTGGAGGGACACTACTTCCTCCAGGAAGGCTGGTGAGACAAAACTACCTGAAGGAAGTTGAGCCTTGCTCTGATGTCTGTCTATGGCACAGTTTAATTCCTTACTGCCAGCTTGCAGAGTGATTCACCCCATCCTGTGGGTCTGTGCCTGTGTGGACACTGTTCACGCTGTTGGTTGGTTGGTTGGTCAGTCGGTCTGTCAGTCTGTCTCTCTGCATTCTTCTGTCTGTCTGCTTTGTAAAAGCAAACTTTTCTCAGCAGAGGAAGCAATGCATTGCTGAAGTTCAGCTGCCTCCCAGAGGTGACTTCCAGGTGCCTGTTTTGTGCTGCTGGCAGCAGGGCTGGAGCTGCAACCTGAAATCACCAGCAAAGAAGAGGGGCAGGAGGAGGGAGATTAGGGCCATTTTGTAATGAGCTGTGCAAGAGCTCAACTGCCTCTGCATTATGGAGTCCTGATTTAAATTGGTTATAGATAAACTTCAGAAGGCTTGAGAGGCCCTGGCCAGAGAGGTGTCCAAGCAGACCCTGCCCAGCTGAAGCAGCCAACCTGCAGCCCTAATCCGGCAAGGTACAGCAGCATATGAGTGTCCCTGGACTGCCCTTACACTTAAAGTGCAGCGTTATGTACCTCAGATGGGCAGTCAGCCAAGCCCCAACAAATCCTCCCAGCACAGCTCCTGTGCTGCTCCTCGTGCTTCCCAGTTTGGACCCACAGATGCCCCTGTGGAGAAGACCTGGGGACTCTGAGTCTGGATAAGATGATGTGGCAGCCCCAATGATACTCAAGTACAGGGCATCTCAGGGGGATTTGGGTGCTATCAGTTTCTCTTGAAAATTGGAAAGGAGAAGTGATGGGAAAACTGGAGTAAAAGCAGAAAACACCCAAAGTTGGCTGAACATCACTGAACCACAGAAAGAGTTGAGTTTAAACGTTGGGCCAAAGTTTGGGCCAGATTTTTTAACAAAGTAGTTCTGCTGTTCTTCAGTTTTATACATTTGATTAGTAAAGAAAGGCCCAGATGAGGGAAGAAAAACTGTCAGCCTTCCCCAAAACTGACTGTTCTTGGAAGCACAGCTATAACTTATTTCCATTCCAACTGCACATCACAAAACTCAAGACCAGCCAGATCTGGGAAAACTCCTACAAGCAGTAGGCTTTTAGAAGTATTCCAAGAAGAAATCAGGTTTCTGGCTACCAAACCCACTAATTCACAGTCACTGAGCCTGGGCAACAGACTGGCATCATCTCTTATTGGCAGAGAGTAAGAGGGCAGCAAAATTGCAAACTGAAGCAAGAACCAGCACAACCAAATTAGGAATTTTCCAACCAAGAAGGCAGACACGATAACTAACAACAAACCTGAGAGTAATAGGTTGTTCTCCTGAGCTCTACACCCTTGTCACGAGGTGGGGCCAGTGCTGCAGCCCCATGGAGTTTCCTGCAGAGGAATGCTGGTGTCAGTGGAGATGGGGAAGCCTGGACTCCTGACAAGGTCTGAGGGCAGCAGCAACCCCTGCTAGCCAGGGACTGTCATCCCTAGTCTCCATGAGCCCACATGCAGTGCAGGGGTGCATAGTGACCTCAAGGTCTCACTGATCTCAAGAGCTGTTTTGAGGTATTGAAGGGACATAGCTGCGCTGCATGGCCTGGTCATGAACTACAGCATGTCTACACTGTAGCTGTGAAGAAAGAGCAAAGAAAGAAAAATCCATCTAGGACTGACTTACTTGGAAACTCCAATTGACCCTGACACAATCTAAACAAATATTTTTTTAAATTGTTCACAACGCTCCAGCTTTCTTATATGTATCCCCAAAGAGTGTCATAAAAATGTCTGCAGAAAGGACTCTTTTAACCTCTGCTGCCCTGCACTAGAGGCACATATTTCAGCTCGAGTTAAACTGAGGTTTAATAAACTATTGGCCTCTGTAGGATCCCTCCAGCCTCTGTGGCACACAGTTCCCCCCACCTCAGTCTAGCTCTGGGTCTATGTCCACCACTGGCATTTGCCATGAGCAGCCAATGCCACTGCAGCCTCCAATGGGAGCCCACCATGAGTCAGGAGTGCCACACTCTCGTGCCTTGCATTTGTTTCTTCTGGGGCTATGAGGAGTAGGGAAAGAATGTTTGAAATTCTCCCTCGTTTCTCCTCAGTTCTTAGGGCACCTCTGGAGCATTGTCAGCTCCACATCCTTCATATCACAGAAGAGAGAAGGTATATGTTGCCTGTGGGAGACAGGCTAATCTTAAGTCTTTTGAATTATACCAATAGCTGACAGAAGCCAGCTTGGTAAAATACTGCAAAACTCTGCTTGCTTCATGGTTTAAGAGCAATGCTTTCTTCATCCAAAAAAATACTTATGTGTTGTTCAATAATCCCTTCTTAATGAAGTTTTGACAGCTTATCAAGGAGTAAAAATGATACTACATGACTTGGCCTATTACTCTCATGAGACATTTGTGCAAGAGCCCAAACACATGGTTCTCAAATGAAAGGGATGAAAATGATTTACATAAGCAGTAAAGTGAGGCAAAGGTTTGTTGATAATGAGGCACTAAGAGGAAATGGAATGAATGTGCCTAAGATTCCTCTAGTAAATGAATAACACATAGTATTCACAGTCAGCAACTTACATTTTTAATTTGAGCTGGGAATAGCAAGATGCAGGTGAAATGACAGCTATTAAGAAAAAAAAATCCATTAGGTAGTACTGATCAGGGAAAATATCCACAAAAGTGTACTCTTACTTGTGAAAATGGAGTCATGAATTGCTGAAAGGGTAAACCGTACTTGTCAAGTAATTCAGAGTGCTATGCACTCCAAGCTTAGAGAAAGGGATTTATTTTGCTTGAGAACTACTTCACCTTACAACACATGTAATTGTCACTAGGGAAAAAAACCAAACAAACTAACTAACAAATGAATAAAAAACTCAAACAAAAAAACAGAAGTAGGTTTGCATGAGCCAAGAGTATTTGACCTTTACTTTCTTCTCCCCCTCCATGGTTCACTTCTTTGCCCAGACTGCCTGTGCCTGCTGAGCCACACTCCCGCAGTGTCTGCCCATCCTGCACATGCCTTCCAGCCACTTGACCCTGACTGCCAAAGTTACCGGGCTCTGGTCACTCTCTGTACTTGGTAGTGACAAGGCCAGGCCACGATGATCATCACCTGCATCACTAAATTCCCTTATAAAGCCACTCTGGGATCAAATTTTTCTAGGGAGAAGATGGTGGTGTAGTTTCTGCCGATGGTGCCCAGAGCAGTGTGACTCCACTGGCACTGATGGACTGCCTCTGCTGGCTGGGAATGCTCCCTGGTTGCATGGCATCATTTTCCTGGATCCAAGAAAGGCTGGACCAACTACTGGGGGCCACTGAAAGAAGAGTAAGTTCAGACCTAGTTGGAAATACTCCCAGAACATGAGAAATCTGCAGTATGTTTAGGTGTGAAAATGAAAACTGCCACTACTGGGAGAGTTCAAACCACAGCTCCTTATAGCTTGTTGTTAGATAATCTTTCAAAGGAAAGGCACAGGGCACATTTCCTACCCAAAGCCCAGCTCTACTGCAAGTCTGATGATTTTTTCCACAGCACAGAACTTACGAAAAGAGTCATCATCAGATTTTTTCCTGACATGAAGAAAACAAAAATGTGCTTAGTTTTAGTTACATTCTTGGAAACAGCTTAATTGATTTAGATGAACTTTAAAAAAATAGGATTATGAAAACAGCTGGAGGCAAACAACTGCTTTTAGGCAAGATTGTTAAGTTTTGATTAAGTTAGAAGCAACTGGATGCAGAATTGTGGTAGGAAGTGTCAGGCAATAGACACAAACAACAGTGACTCTGGTAACACGCTTTTCTAAGAGAGAACAAAAAGATTATGACTCTTGGAAAGAGAAGAACTCCTGGAGCACCACTCACTCTCAGATGAACTGGATGACTATGCGAAAGATGATGACCATGAAAATCAGCCTAAATTAAAAACTGTATCCACATCAGCTGAGTTCATGCCCACTTTTGTGTTTGCTTCCAGTTAACATTCCAGGACAGGATCATATTGACATGAATGACAACAAATGTCAAGTAAATATTATCAAACATTTGCAGAGATCATCTTTAGGAACTTGTGAAAAAGAGGATTTTTCCCAGAAACCTACTTCTACCAGAGGTGCTCATACAATTGGGGAACAAATACTCATCTCTTATGTCCACCCTTTACCTACCTTCTACTCACCACCACAGTTCCACTTTCAGCTGCCTACTCCTTGCACCACTTGACACACACACATAATCTGCTGACCAAACATTACTCACAAACATCATCCCAACAACAATCCTGGCTCCCAGACAGACCTCAAAAAATCATACCTTGCTAACAATTTGCATATATAACACATATCCATTCTTCCTGCTCTCTTGTCTCCCAAAATGCTCCCTTAGGGGAGCCCTTGTTTTGGAAGAAAGTTGATCTGCATGTGGATGTCTGTGTGCTGACATAGGCCCCACCTCAGAAGGTCCCTGCCTAAAGACATTGTGATGCCAATGCCACAAGAAGACCTTCGGTGTTTGAAAGTTGCCTATTCTAGCTGGGTGGGAAGCAACAGGAGGCTTTAAAAGCAGGTGGTAAGAGTGGCTGCAGGAAGGATGGCCTAGAGGGGAGAATAAAATACACAATCAGAAAACATGGGCTGGAATCAATACACATCGAAAGCACCAGTCTGAAAGGTATGTACTGTTTCAGAGTTTCCTAGACAAGAGTAAGCAAGCCCCGTTTTCAACAGCTGTCTCCCTGTGTTCTTTAAAAATGAGTCTATCTACAACATAGGGTCTTGAAAGAATGAAATTTGGGAAGAACAGATAAACACTTCAGTTTCAAATATCTGAGGGCTCCTGGCATTAATGGGGCCACTACCCACCAGCTATCCCTCTCTTTCCCAAAGCATTTCCAGCTCCTGGACTCAGAGTGCTTTCAAGGAATGCTGCTGGGAGCTTCAGTGTGTTGCTTTCTCCTTCCTTCTCATCTCAGACTTGCTGTCTCCTGAGATTTACTATCTCACAGTACATTTGGGTCATAGTTTTTCATACTTCATGAGAGGCAAACATGCTTGCGTGGGAATGTGTGATTTCTTCTGCAATTCATCTTGTTCATAGCGCTCCCAGGAGGAAGATATACAGTCAGATGTAAATAATGCGACTTCAAAGTCCAAAACTCCTTCAGTGAACACACTTATGAGGCTGAGCTTCCAAGAAGCCAGGGTTTTAGAGCCAAGGTTTTAGTGCTAAAGGAAACTGTGGAAGCTCTCCATCCCAAAGATGGGGTCCGAGAGGCCTTCCAAGAGCAGGCTGTGCCTGCTAGTAAATACAGGTTTGCCTGAAATTAGGAACCTCTGAGTATTTGCTGCTCATATCCTATGTTTTCCAAAGCAAAGATGCAGCTTCCTGAATTGGCTTAAACCACATTGTTCTTTCCAGCTGATGAAGCTGAGGCTTATAAACAGGGATAGCACAGCTGCTATAGAGTCCAATTTACTTCAAACTGTAGTACATAGTGGAGTAAATAATCTGTGTGTGTGTAACTTTGTCAAGAATATGATCTGATATAAACAGAAAATAAAACATTGGTGCTTCATCTCCTGTCGGTTGATGTACTGTGATGTTTGGATGCTACAGTAAGAAGCTCCGTAGATTATTACCAGCCAGGGACAGTCTGGAAGCCAGTGTGCCATTTCTTTATTTAATGGTTCTTGCTCCAGGAGAAACTTTGCCAGGAGAGCTGGCGGCTGTGGAGCAGAGGAAAGGATGGTCTGGCATAACATCACTTTGTGCGGGACACAACAGGGTGAGGAGCAGATCACCTCAACTGTGGTGCTACACTGCTATCACTGCCATACTGCCGGGGCCCCTGCTTACCCCTGCCACCTGGTCTGAGCATGCTCTGGGATGTGCCTTGAGCAGTCCTCAGTGCCCACACTCACACTACTCACTGTGTTAATACTTCTGGCACAGGGCTGAGCAAAATCAAACTGCTTTGCTCATCACCACCAGGAATCCCTGCAAAATGACACCTTGCTCAGCCTGCTTCCGGAAGAACCCAGACCCATGGAGCTGCTTCATCTCAGCCACACAGGGAGGAAGTGTCAGAACAACCAATTTAGACTTTTACATACTAGTATCACATTTTCCTGTTGGGACATTTTCAAGAGCTAGCTTGGACCAACTTTGCTCCCGCTGGGATGCTATTGCAGGCTTTCAGCTGCTGCTCCCTTTTCTTCTGAAGAAAGGAGAAGGAGTTCCTTCTGAGAAGGAGTTCTTAGCAAAGTTTTTGGTTTTAATGAAATTTGTGGACTAAATAAGGCCATTCCCTATTTTTCCCCAGTGGGGAACTAATTTCTACCAGACTCAACATCCTTAGCTGTATTCTTGGCTTTCAGGACCCACTCAGTTACCTTCATAACTCCTCCTTGGCCATAACTCTTACAAGTTAATGCACTTTATGTGATCACTGCTACACACCATGCTTTGTCTGCTTTGGGCTCCTAATATCTCCATCTCTGTGGGACGTGAAATCACACAGATTTCCACACATAAGCCAACATCAGAGAATGTTCATGTTGCCTGAGGCAATAATTGTATTAGATTTTCTTTAGGAAAACCTGAGTCATTCCACCTGATTTTTGCAGAATCCAGGTAGGTCGGACCATTATAGGCCAGATTTATGAACTTCTTGCAGGGACTGTGCAATGTTTCCTGGTTAATAACTGGAAAGGAAAACTGGGGTCAGACAGCACTTTCCCTTTACACTGAAAGTCATTAAAATCAACAAAATAAGCAAAGGGCTGGATCAGTCCTGGTTCTTTTGTCACTCTTGTAAAGTGTCTGGAGTGTGATTCAGTTGCCCAGTCATAGGTTTCTGGTGCTGTGGGAGACACACTAAGGTCTCTCAGAGGCCAACATGGGGTGGGCAGATACCAAGGCCTTGAGGAGCAGCACAGGGAGACCAGGCAGTGTAAATGGGGGCATCTTAGGCCAGGTGGCATGCAGTTGTCTCAATGCCTCCTCCTAGCACCAGCCAAGCTTCCTCTCTCCACCATCTTTAGGATGCTGGATACCTCCTGTTGCATTTACTAGTATCTAACAAACCTGTCTGAACACTTTGGCCTCAAAACCTCTGCCTTGTTGCATGCTCTTCATGTCTAGGTCCCCAAATATGGTGAAAAATTCATTACTTAGAAGTTTGGTTGCTATCACAGCCTCTTAGTTCCTTTTTGGGTAAACTTTAGGTCATTTTCTAAAGAAATCCATAGCTACCAACAAATATTGTCTGGCAGATTCCACCTCAGGCAGAGGCCCAGTAACATCACCAGCAATGAATTGCAGTAAGGTCCCCAGGAGACACTGCTCAGTAGGGTTTCTCCCCATCTTTGGGGACCCACTTTTGGAATAAAAGACATGCAAGAAAAGCATCACACTTCCTGTAGTAATTTTCCATCATCTGTCTGCATTTTCCTCAAAACCAGTTGTCTCATGGCTTGACTAAGGGGTTTACAACCTCAAGATGTCCAATGGTTTTGACATCAGCCAGGATATCCTCAGCTGTACCACAGGGAATGGGTGGCTGACCTGCTGTGTTGGTCTCTTGAGTGAGGGCTGCTGTACACAGGTGGTGGGAGATCCACAGTACAGTATTTTATGGACTTGTGTTAACATGAAAGCCATTTTCACCTCCAGATATATGGAAACCAAAACGAACCTAGTAAGGCACATCCCACATATCACCTAGTAATGGTAACGCACAAGCCCCTTCTGATTAATGTATTATACAGCAAAGTTCTTACTGGCTTTCTTTTCTAGCAAGGACAACAGATGAGGTCCAAAAACTGGCTACAAGCTCAAAGAAACAACTCAGGGCTTGCCCACAGAGGCAGACACCACAAACAGATTGCCCAAAACTCTTTCTTTCATATAAGCCATGTCTTTGAAGGAAAACACCACAGGCTGAAAACCCTGGTGCTGACCAACCAGGTCCCAGCCACAGTGCTGTACATGCTGAGTGTTAGTTCATCTCCCACTTTGGCTATGCTGAGCAACTTCCTGGATCCCAGCACTCCAGTCTACTGTATGCATTTTTCCACAGCATGGACACTTTCCTCAATCCCTGCCTTCCCTCAGATCCCTGTGGGGGCTACATTTTGGACAGCCCCATCATCTCCCTCTTCTGTCTAGTTTCAGTGACCAGTACCTGAACAAGCACCTGCAATGTCTGTAGATTACACAGGTGATAAACTCCTCTCTCACTACTTGACTATTCCCATAGACCTCCCTCTGAAGTGGACTGCTGACAAATGGACAAAAATAGGTGGTTCAACAAAGAACTCCAATTTTTACCACCAAGGCCAAGGAAAAGGGCCTTGGCCACAACCAGCCACAAAACCAAACTAGTTACAGGTTACAAGGGAAGAGCGGGGTTCTCTGGGCACCAGCTTAATATCCAACCCTGGCCACAAACAAGCCTTACAATAGCTCCAACTTTAATTTAAAACTGGCATCACCCAGCTTTGCACATGCACCTTGAGGTCCTCCTGTTTCCTGAGCTGAGTTTGGGCCTTTCAGTAGATTTTCATAGGTCTCTGTCCTTACCAGCCATATATTTATAACAACATTCTCTGTGGATATTTCCCCTCCCCAACAGAGCCAGAGTTAAATGAGCCACTGCACTCATGTTTGATGTTGTAGCCAATACCCCATTGCTTTCTATCCTGCAATAGAATATTCTTCTAATAGCTTGAAGTGGTATGAACTGAATGGAAATACTCTTTTCTCCAGCACAGGACCTCATACCTATATAAAGCAACTGGCTTCCCTCTCTTCCAGTAGCAGTTTTCTGACTTCTGTTCAAGAGCTGAAATGAAATATTTAAGCTCTGCCATAAATCCCACAGCTTCATGGAGTGTTTCTGGCCTTCTGCACCATCTGCCTAACTGTCTAGCAATTGGTCCATCAGCTATTTATCTTGGAAGTCCTCACTGGAGACATGAGGAACACAAAATGTCTGCAGGTCTTCTGCCAATTTAGGTAGGTCTATTCTTCCTCTTGCCTTCTAGCATTTGGCTATGTCCTGTCTAGCTCAGACTGATATCTGGCTCCAATCTGCTTATGAAGTTTCAGATCAAATCTTGATAAGCCAGGTTATGTCTATAACGCAGTGTTTCTCAGCTCTCAGCTATGGGCCCTTGCCACAGCTGTGCTCCTGACTCCACTCCAGGACAAGGTTTGGGCATGCACCATCCCAGGGAAAGAACCACATGGTGCTCCAGAAGATCTCACAGCCTCCTGGAGACCAGCACCACAGTCTGAGCTATAGAACATACCTCTGCCCCAGCACTTGGCCTCAGGGTCTCCTCCATCCAGTTCTTCTTCCCAGTCAGTTATACATTGAGAATGGACATGCATCAGCCTCCCATGCAGTCTTTCTTGAGTGACATCACTGGGGCTGGAAAAACCTGATGCTGTGGGTCTCCTTATGCTTGTGTTACAGAGCACACACACTGGAAACGGGCAGTCTCACAGGTGACCCATCCCCACCTGACAGACCCAACTCCATGCCCAGCATGAGACCAGCTCCATGCCCAGCAGGCTGGTACCCTGGTGAGCCTTTGGAGTCATTTTTGAGATGTTTTGCTTTTCTTTCAGAAACCTTGCTGCGGCACAGGTTTCCTATCAAGTTTTGGGCTGAGCAATGTTTTCCTATTTCCCCTGTTTTGTAAAACAACTTCTGGCCTGTGTCACACATGTTCCTCAGCACCTCACAGAGTTGTCGTCTTGCAGCTGGGCCTTCAGATCTCTCTGGGCACTGTCCCAGCATAGTTATTCTCTGATTGTTTTTGACCCTTTCTGGGAAAATTCCTGATATTGCCTCCTCTCCCTGCGCACACTGTACAGCTTTGGTTTGTTTTGATTTGATTCTGGTGTGAATTCCTTTCACTTTCCACTGATCCTGAATAGATTAGATATCTGCAAGAACCTTTGTTATCTGATCCCTCTTACATCAAAAGAATGAATACAGTTCCCTGTTTCCCTCTTTGGAAATTGCATCCTACCCCAAAAACAGTGTTACAGCTCCTAAGTGAAGCAGTCAGTCAATATCCAAAGTCCCAGGGAGACTGCTTCCACTACAGGGAGGAACTGATGAGACACAAGATATTCCTTTTAAGCAGCAGTGCTTGCACACAGAGCCCAGATAGGGAACAACAGCAGTCAGATAGGAGTTATACTGAGCCCTTACAAGTTTATTTTATTTCCCCCAGACAGAAATTTGACCAAAACATTTATTCTGTCTCCTCCTCCATTTCCTCAGTACCCATTGATAGCACTTCTCTGATGGGCCTAGATGCTGTTGAATCCCTGCCCTTTGGTTTTGTAGCGTTTTCAGGCTTCCACTGAAGAAGGGCGGTTGTTGTCTTCATAAGCCCCACACAGTTTTCACACAGCCTCAGCATACAGCATGTCTGTCAGTGAGTAAACCAGCTTACCTTTCAGGCTCCATCACCAGCTTACTCACTTGCCTTACAGCTAATGAACATGGTTCTTGCTAATAAGGAACATATTTAGAAATAAAACTGATTCAACCACCTGTTTCCAGCAAGCAGATTAACAGTAACAAGATAAACACTTAAGCTACATCTTCACGAAAAAGAAAAAAATTATCACATGCGAACAGACTTTTTTAGTGCTGAGTTAGGCAATGCAATGGTCTTCAGTCAGTGCAGATGAGTGTGTGGGGCTCATGACATACCAGCTTGTCATGACTAAATCCTGCTGGGACTTGAAGACAGCAGCTACTAAATGTTGAATCACAGCTATTCTCAATGCAATATAAAGAATTTTATACTAGTTATATATACTTATATATACTACATATACATATACTATATATACATATTTATATATAATATAATATAATATATAATATATAATATATAATATATAATATATTATATATTATATATAATATATAATATATATAACATAAAATCAGTTGCAGCCCACCTTCCATAATAGCACTGAGTCTGTCACTGCTTATTACCCATCCAAGGTATCTTCTCTTCTTCTTCCCTGCCTCTTCTCATTGATCTCTGTTCCTCCCTCTCCATCCTGCTCCCCTATTCCTCACTGATCCCTCTCTTTGTCCAAAAAATGGCCCTAGAAGTATTGTGCTGATATCAATTTCTCTTTCACATTATGTCTACCTTTGTGACAGTCAAAATATGAAGATGATTTGCAAGCATAAATGGCCAAGCAGATTCACCACTATGTACAATAACATTGACTCAGCTGAACTTTCACAGAAAATAAAGTGGAGGTCATTTATTTAATATATCTAAGTAGCTTTCCTCTTTTGCTTATGAACTTTCATTTACAAGCTAAGGCAACTGAGAGACATGTAACTATGATAAATTACTCTAACACTTTATTCACGTGAAATGTTCCCCTCTATCTGTTAGTAAATGTTTCTCAAGTCACAGGGGTCCTATATTAGCTGCATTACCACTCAGACTTCTGCAAATCCAGAACTATATCTCTTTTCCTTTTGAAAATGTATCTACATGAAGATATTAGACCTACGTTTTCCAAGCTAATTAACAACTGAGATGGAGTTTTGGGGTTTTTTTTTCAAATGTGTAGGAGGAATATCTCAGAAACATATGACTTTTGGGGCAGGGATTTCTCAGCATTTTCTGAAATGCAAAACTCATATCTTGTGTTGGCCAATATAGGCTGCTCACGCTAATGAGTTTCTTTTAAAAGATTAGACCATTAAAGTGGATTGGCAGATTGAGCCTACTTTACATACTGAGAGACCTGAGCATATGAGAACACATCAGTTGCTACAGCTTCTTGCACAGAATAAGGACAGAGCTGTCAAGAAACCTAAGTTAAATCCCTTCAAAAATCAAGCACAGGACCTCTACTCCTTGAGTTTCTGACTCCAACAGTGGCTGCTTCTACAGCCGGTTGAGTGCCTTTTTCTGCTGGAGCCACTGCCCTGGGAAGGTTACACTGATGCCACTGAGTGGTCACAGCTTCACCTTGCATTAGCTACTCAGATGTTACGAATTTCAGTTTTTCCAACTGCAAAATGAAAAGAAAATTCTCCTACTGCCCCAGGAAGCATCATGCTTTTTACCTGAGAATTGCTGCAGCTGCAGAAATGCCCTGGACAAATAATAAAGCAGCTTAAGGACTCCAGGGAGCGAAACTGGCTAAAGAGTAGAGAATTAGGGCGACCGAGTGGACAAGTCTGGAGATGTCCTTTAGCAGCGGACCTTGGCTCCGAGCCTCCCAGACACCACCTCCCGCTTACAAGGGAAACTCATCATGGCTTTGAACGCAGGGCTTGGAAAATTAATAAATCTTCAAGATCTGAGGGGTTGAAGTCTGCACATTAGCTCCCCTTAAACCTTGGGTGCATTTAACTTGTGAGGTTAGAAACCACAGCCAAAGAAATCTCTTTTGATTCAGACCGTGTTTTGAGCAGTCACCCATAAAGCAGCCAGTGAATCACTTCAGCCAGTTAGTCATGCAGCCACACTGAATGTACACTCAAAAGGCTGCACAAAATAAACAGCCTGCAGCTCCAGATAACACATACATAGCTCATTTGCGTTATCTGGCATCAGCATATATTGTTAATAGGACTCCTACACCAAACCCTTAGGAAAAGACGCACTCATTAAGCATCTCCAAATCTCTCTCCCTATCAGTATTTTTCTCATCTGCTCCACTCTATGTTGCTTTCAAAACAATTAAGACCGGCAAAAGTTTTAAGACCCGTTCTCTCTCTCCGCACCCTTCTTATTGCTGGTAACGTCCTGCTGAGTTCAGAGACGTGCGCTGCAGAAGTGTAGGGCCAAAGCGGAGTTAATTCCAATTAGCAGAGCACAAGTCGAAAATAAACGACTCTAGTACGAAAAGAAATCTTCCTGCAAGGAGGAAGCGGTAGGGATATAGGCAGAGGGAGGCTCCCAGTCCTTTGACACATGAGTGTTATAAACAGCTCAGGTCAAGAATCCTATAAAAACCTCCAGCCAGATCTACCATCCAAGTCAAGAGAAGTGCAAAACACTTTTTGGAAAGAGCCGCGAATAAACCTTCCTGCGCGGCCCCAGGGGTAAGGAGCGTCAGCCCTACCTTCGCGTCTGGCTCCCTGAGGAAATCCCGCAGGTTTCCGCGGAGGAGATCCCGCACCTCCGAGTGTCTGTTCAAACAGAGGCTTAGCCAAACTCCTGGCGAGAGCTCCCTCCCCTCCCTGGGAGGGTGCCGGAACCCTTGAATGGCAGATCTGGTGGCCCTATTGTGGAAAAGAGAGGGCTATTGCCAGGGCGGCGTCAGCGGCACGCCCGGAGCCGGCGGCCGAGTCCCGCCGGGCAGCCGGCCCCGCAGCACCGGGAGGGAAGGGTCGGCTCTGCCGCCTCGCTCCCCGAAGCTCGCCTTGCCTCCCCGCCCTCCTGGCTCCGCTTGCCGGCTTCTGCTCCCTGATGCCAGCTTAGGTCCCGTCCCTCCTTCCCCTCTTCCCCCGCTTCCCCACTCGCGCCTCCCTCTCGCTCACTTCTCCCCTTTATACTCCCTTGTTGCCCCCCGCGGGGATCAGGGCACCAGCATCTCCACACCCCGGTGGAGAGAGGTAGAGGGGGAGCCCGCGCCCTTATCCGCGGGGAAGGAGCCGACACCAAAGCTGCGGGGATAGGGAAGGGGAGGCAGGACCGAATGGCCACGGCAGCTCGGGATGCCCTTCTCAAAGTTCTCAGCTCCCCTGGGTCGCGGGGGGTAGCGACCGCAGTCCCCTCCCGGTAGAGCGGTTCCTGCGGAGATGCTCAGCCGGGCGGCCCTCATCCTGGTGCGGGGGCTCGGTATCGGCCCATGCGGAGAGCCCCACAAGAGTCCCAAGAAGAGTACACGGACCCCGTAACCCCGTTCCGCCCAGGGCGCGGGGCTGCTGCGGGAGCCGGGGCAGGGGGCAGGTGCCGCAGAGCCCTTGAACGTCGGCGGGGGCTCGGCGCGGCGGGGAGCCCCGAGCGCCTGGCAGCGAACGGTCCCTCGCGGGAGGCGCAGAGGGACCGCCAGCGAGCTCGTTCCTGCCGTGCCTGCAGCTTACATTACATCAGGGGAGGAGGAGGAGAAATGCATTAAAAGCGTCAATTTAAAAGAGCATGCAGCGAGCCTCCGACTCCTACAACAGTGGCTTTCTGCACTTCTAACAATAAAAGTGCACTTATGGCTGAACTTTTTATTTGCTCGCTGAATAAAAGAAACGGTTCTTATTTGCATAACGCGGCACTTAAAGAATTTCCTCTGTTAGAGAAAGCCCGTTTCCTTTCTCCTGTTTCCTTTGAGCAAATATCCCCATCACATTCGCCTTCACTCCACAAAGGATTTTATTCCAGCCCGTATTTCTAGACAGCAATATACGTATACCTTTCTGTGTGTATATGGGTATGTGAACACATATGTTTCAAGACATATAACTTACTTCAGCTCCATGCAATAGAAATAGCAAGTTAGATTACTACAGCACATAAATCATTCGAAAGCTTTTTTCTCTCATAAGCCAAGATATAGAACCTGTTCTGAGGACTAGATGATCTTGAAGGTCTCTTCCAGCCTTGGTAATTCTATGATTCTGTGGCTTTTATTTAAGAATTCGGCTTTAATTACCCTTGCCGGTTTGCGGAATAACCCGTACCCCTATTCGCGGCAGGGAACGCGAGGGAAGACGTGCGAGGCCGCCGGCCCGCCGCAGAGCACAGGCAGGGGGGCTTCTGGCAGGGGCGTGAGGAGCCCTGCCTGGTGCCCCATAGGGCCAGGCCGGCAGCCGCCGCTGCGAGAGGGACACGGGGAGCCCGGCCGAGAGCCAGGGCCGCCCGGTGCCACCGTCCCTGCCAGCAGCCGGGCTGGAAGCGCTCCGACGATTGCCGTCCGTGTCCTTCGTGTATTTACGGACGCAGCTCGCCCTTTGCCTATATTTATCCGTACAATGCAGTGGAAGGGCTTAGATCTAGAAATAGAAGCCGAGAGCAATAGGTGGCAGGCTCCGGCTTTTTATAACTCAAAAAGACTTGCTTATTAGAGAATTAAAATTAAATTAAACAACAACAACAAAAAGGAGTGGACACCCTGCCTGGCCGGCTCGGAAGGTGCGTGCCGTGCCCGCCGTACCAGCCCCCGCCTCAGTGCCCTGCCGCCCCGCTCCGGGCTCGCCCGAGGCCTCTACCAGCGCCGAAGGGAAAGGCATAGGCGAGAGTTGCGGGGCCGCACTGCGAAGTGCAGCGCACCCCGGGAATGCGGAGACCGGCCCGGGCCACGGGCCTGCCGCAGCGCCGGGAGTGGGGAAAGCCGGCCGTCTGAGCATCGCCCGGCGGGAAAGCCTGCCTGTTGATCGGCCTCGGTTTGCATTTTGTTTGTTTAGGGGTTTTTTTCCCCTTCTTT
Source organism: Corapipo altera (assembly GCF_003945725.1). Taxonomy (NCBI): domain Eukaryota; kingdom Metazoa; phylum Chordata; class Aves; order Passeriformes; family Pipridae; genus Corapipo; species Corapipo altera. The sequence goes on along the minus strand of NW_020884885.1, from coordinate 11,273,792 downwards.
TGAGATTTTGTTGTTTTTCAAATTGAGGGATTTACGGTCTCGGCATGCCACCACTCCAGCATCCTGCTCAGGCTCGGACAACGGGGAACGCTGGGAGCCAGTAGTCCCCGCCGCAGCCGCCGCGCTCCTTTCCCTCTGCACAATGCCCAGGGCAGTACCAGCACTGAAGCTGCCGCGGGGTCTCGACGGCTGCTCCCCGGCTTCCCGAGGAAACCCCTCCGGTAGCTCTCCTCACTCCCCGGCGCTCCGGCTGCCCACGCTTGTGCCCGCTGCAGACAACGAGGGCGGCTTTCTCTTCCCGCGCGCTCACTCACGCCGAGGTTATTTACCCGCACTCGGAGGTTTCCCGGTCCCTATAGCCCGCCGCGTGATTCCCGGGGCACAGCCCCTGTGCCCGGCGCGGTGTGTTTCGCCGTCTGGGAAAAGGCAGAGGGGCGCCTACGGGTCTTGCAGCCGCTCTGCGAAACCTCGCTCTAGCTGTTATTAGCAAGTCTCTCTCTTCAACCATTAAGCACTATTATTATCACTATTGCTATTAATTATCCTCGCCGAACCATGTGTCTCTCATTACAGCCCACCGTCCCTAGCCACATCACAAGGGGCTCGCAAAGAGCGCGGTCTGGGCCGGTCCGGGCCGCTCGCCGCCGCTGCGGGGCTCCCACTGAAGGAGGGCGCGGAGGCCCGCTTGAAAATAAATCAGGGGAACCCCGGCGGTGTTAAGGAGGGTAATAAACTCTTGTGATTCTACTGGGAACTGTAATGTGGCATCACAGGCTATGCCGGCGCCCTGGGCTTTGCAACCTACAAAAACAAGAGAGCCGGTTTTCAGAGAGAGAATGGCAGGACGGTAGGGAAGGCACGAGGGCTCTCCTGCACTCCCACTCCCGGAGGAAGCGAAGACCGGGAATGTCCCCCACGGGCCGCAGCCTCGCGGGGCTCCCCGGTCCCATCGTGTCCTTCCCCGTGAAGCCCCACCTGGCCCAAGAAGGCCTTCGCGGATGAGGCCTTGGCGCCGGTGAGAGTTGTCCGCCAACAGGGAAAGGACAGTGGAAGAGAGGGAACGTGGAAGAAGGAAAAAGCTCCAATCATGGCCAGAACAAACGTGAAAGCAGCCCTTAAACAGAGCCCTCATGCCACTGCGCGGTTTAGTGGGGAGATACCCGTGGGAGGAGGGTTTCGGGCAAGGACCTGTGAGGGCCAGGGCAAGGAGCAGAGCGCAGCCGGGGGAGGGCGGACGGGATCGACCCCTGTCCGTCCGGGCGCACCGTAGCCAGGCTGTGCCTGCGCTCCCGAGCACGCCTGTATGGCGAGGACTTACTGCTCTTTCCCAGTGAAGGGAAGTCACCTGTGCGGGGAGGAACTGGGGCTGTGGACCTGGATCCGGGGACACCTCAGATGGAAGTAGGGGGCGATGGACGGAGCCTGAACGCGAGCCGGCACGCAGCGGAGATGGATAGAGGCATGGCGCCTCTGCCCCCTTTTAAGTCTAGAGATGGGGGGAAAAAGGTAAGTAAAGAGGGAAAAGAGTGCTCAAATGACGACGAGAGTATAGAAGTGGGATTGCCGGCCTGATCCGGACCTCTTCTGGCTACCCTGCGCCCTCATTCCGTAGGCACCGTCCGTTTTAGGGTCTCCCTGGAGACACGGTCCTATCGCTGTCCCTGCCCGTTGGGGAAACGGTGGACTGACTCATCCCAGGATAGGGACCACCTCAGAGGCGACGCGCTCAATCTAGGCCGGGGCAGTCTCTCTTCACCCACACAGAAATCGCGGTGAGGAAGAGGGATTTCATTTCCACTTTCTCTTTATGGGAAAACTGATTAGGGGAATTTATTTGTTTCGTTGTTGAATTTTTGTTTGTTTTTAGGGGGTGTTGTTTGTTTGTTTTCCTTTTTTCCTAACCCCCCAGCTACAGCGGAGACCTCCCGAAGAAGCCTTTTAAAGCCACGCTCGGAAACGACACGAGGAGCGCCCCCGTTCCCGGCTGTCCTGTGAGCGCCAGCGCGAGGGAGTGTCTTAATTGCCGCTAATGACCCGCAGAGAGGATGCGAGGGAGTTATCTGCAGCCGGGCAGAAATCAATTAGAGAAGTGGCAATTAGGAGAGAAAGTGAGAGACAGGAGAGACCGTTACAGTGAAAAGTGAAGATTTCGGTGAAGTTTTCCAGAAATTCTTCGTGTGGAAAAGTGTCCCCGCTGAGAGTACACTGTGCAGCCCGGCGCTCCGCTCTTTCTTTCTCTCCCGGTTTCTGCGGACCTCCCCGCACTGCTCAAGAACTAGCGCTTTGCGGGAGCGCAGCGGCCCCGTTCCGAAATTACGATTATGATCACCGCAAAGCTGGACACTGCGGGAAAGGCGGCTTCCCGCGGGCGTCGGAGGCTCCAGACCCGTCTGAGAATGAAGATACTCGTGGGGCACGGCGGCACCCGCTGCGGCGGGAGGGGGCTACGCGCCGGAGCCGGGCAAGGTCTCCTTGACCCTGGTAGGGTTTGTTCTGCCGGGCAACCACCCCCCACATCCCCGGGAGGCCCTTTCCAGGCCCGGGAGTATCTCTCCGTTTTCGCCTCCAGTGTTTCCCCCGCGGCACGCCAGGGACTCACCGTAACAGGAGACCTGCAGAGTTCCGTTGTGGCTGCTGCTTTCTTGCAGCTTGATGTTGCTGTCCGGGGGGGTTTTGCAGGGGCCTCGCTGCATGTAGAGGTGCGGCGGCTGTTGCTGCGGAGGGTATTTGTTAAAGGAGGCTGGAGCCCCGGCAGAGCCGGCAGCCTGCACACTGCCATCCAGGGACTGACATTCCTGCTGGCTGTAGCGGCTCCGGCACTTAGTGCTGCTGTCACCAAAGCCTTGTCCTTTGCTGGCCAGGAAAGTAGGGCTGAACTTGTCACTTGCTTGAAATGCCCTAAAAGGCGAGGAGCCTTCTGTGTCCTGGGAGGCTGCGTTGTAGTAGGAATCCATGGCAGCCGGATCACAATAAGAAACACAAGTATCAGCATTCATTCCTAAAATTAAAAGGCCCGAGTGTCCTTAATGCGCTTGGAGGGGCACCAGGAACCACTCTTTCTCTCTCCCTCTCGCATAGACACACACTCACAGCTGGGCTGGGGAGCTCTAAGAGAATTCAGATGTTGGTGAAAGCTGACCAGAACTCCAAACCCCCTTAAGATCTCGCACAGTAAAAGGGGTCTTTTTCTTTCCCTCCCTCCCTCTCTCTCTCACACACACACGCTTGCCCTCCGTCTCTCCCTCTAAACTACACTTTAAAGAGGCTCTTCTCCGCACTTTCCCCCCACAATAGGAAAGGAAAAAAAAAAAAAAAGAGAGAGACCTCTCCCCCAATTAGTATGTAGATGATGACAGTGGAGGGGAGGGGGCCCAGGAAGGGGTGTGTGTGAGTGTGTGTGTTTATGGGGGTGTGTGGAAGCAGAGGGGGGGTGGAGGTCATATCTTTTGCGTTAAAAAAAGTTTAAAAAATAAGCCAACTAAACAAAACAAAACCAGCCCCAAAAGTTTTTATGATTAAAAAACAGAAAATCAAGCGGATGACATGAACGCCACGAAGGAATGGGTGCGGGATCCGCGCCGGCGGAAGCGCCAGGGACGATTTAATGGTCGTGACACGCTCTGTTTGCTCCGGCCCTCTCCCCTGCTCACTGCCCCAGCTGCGGGGACCCTCGCCGCCGCGACCCCCTCCTCTGTATTAAAGCCAATACGGATTTCCCTCGCAGCTATATGTCTTTAAGCCTCACCCCCACCCCTCATCGCATTAACCCCTTCAGGGACGACAGATCTCCCACCGCTGCAGTGAGGCGGTGCCACAGTCGCCCCGCACATCGCCGGACGAGCTCTCCATCGCGCCTCGGCGCACGTTTATGATGGTCGTGATTTATTTACCTCTAAAAACGTGCTCTCTTCAGGTGTAAAACAACTGCATCCAAACGGGAGGGCAGCAGGGAGGGATTTTAACAGTGTCACCAAGCATACAGAATTGCACCAGGCTTCTGGGATTGCCAGAGGTGACTTGTAAAAGGACGGGGACCCTTTTTGGTTTGAGGGGTCAATTGCAAACCAAAAAGGGCTTAAAATAAATCAATACTCACCTTTCGTCGTCCATCTCCCCCCGCCCCCCCGCCATTCAACCTGATTCCCCTCCTCCCTCAATTAACTCCTACTACCCCTTCCACTTACTCGTACCCTGCCTTCCTCCCATCCCCACATCTGGTTTCTATTGCTCACTTACCTTGAAGTTTTCAGTAATAAAGATATTACGCAAACTAAATGCGCAGTTCTTCGGTCAAGAAGAAAAAAAAAGAAAAGAAAAAGTGAAATAAAAGAAGAGAAAATTAAGTAAATAAAACAGAAAATAGAAACGGAAAGGGAAGAAAAGAAGACCCTTAACCCCTTCGGGAGCGCGGGCCGTGACGAAGCCGGCTGCGGGCGGGGAGCTGGGGCACCGTCGGCTGCTCTGGGCTCCCAGCGGGCTCCCCGCGGGGTCCGGCCCATGTGTCCTCCCTTCTCCCGCGCAGCTTCCTCCACCCCGTGCAGAGTCGGGGGGACTCGTGGCTTTCATCTGTGTGTGTGTATCTGTGTGAGTGGGGGGGAGCAGGCTACGGCTCGGGGGAAAGCGGGGTGGCAGAATGGGGATGCGACCCCCAAGACGACTGCTCGGGAGGGGCCCGTGGACACCGCCAGCCTCCAGGCCTTTGCTCCAAGAGCAAGGCCAGCACCGCCGTTTTCATTATCTCAGATGTGACACTAGGCGCCCACCCCTCGCACCAGTATGCAGAAGAGATTTCTAGCGACGTCGTCGTTAAAAACAGCCAGAGATGGTTTCATTTACGAGATTTCAAACCATTTTGCAAGTCTCCCTCAGAGCAGCGCTGGGCTCGCTCAGTTTTCTTGTCCAAGAAAGCTTTCAGCGGATTTGCCTTCCTTATTCTCTTTATTACCTTACTTAATTCTTTTCTCGTATTTTCTCTCTCCCTTCCCAAACTCCCCCAACCCACTGCAGCCCCCTCTCCTTCCCTTGTCCGCCACATAATGAAAAGCAAACCAACTCAACGCATAAGAGTCTTTCTAAAAACCACTTCGGGGCGGCCAAGGGGGCCGGGGCATTGTCGGTACCGGCAGCCTTCGAGCGGCTCCGCCGAAGGGCAGCTGCTCTGGGTACCGGCAGCACTCCAGCTCCCGCATACTCGGCTCCGGCACATCGGACTCGCAGCCTCTCTCACGGAGGAGGGGCACGTTAAATACTTGTTTTCCAGTTCTTTCCCCCACGATTATTTCGGGGAACGAAAGAAATTCTGTGAGGGCAATTCTCGATGCTACGGCTTTATACTCGGCCTCGGGATTTCTCTTTGGCAAAGTTAAATAACAGCAAGAGCAAAATCTAAAGGCAGAGATTTGGGGATCGGGAAGGAGATTTTATATATATATATATATATATATATACAAATATATAAATACACACACATATATATATATAAAAAATTTTTATTCGGAAGTGTTGCGATGCAGTGGCTCGCAGAGGCAGTGCGGCGTGGCCGAACCGAAGGAGGGCTGCCCAGGTTCCCTTCGGTCAGAGCAGTCTGCCAGCCCCTCCTTGCATTAGACTATAACGAAAAGTCCATTAATTTCATATCACAGCTAATCCGCAGCCCTTGGAAAGGACTGCAATAAAACCCTCTCTCTAATGGCCAATTTTCCGTCCCTGGAAGCGGGAGGTTAATTTGGGAATCGTTACCGGGAGAAAGGGTGCGCGCAAATACCTGGCGATCTAGCGGGGGTGGGAGGGAAAAACGGGGTAATCACTTTTCTTGACGGTTTTCGTTTAGATGGATTGGGTTTTGCGTGCTGTTCTCTCAGCGAGTGTGATGGGGGATTCCAGCAGCCCCCGTTAGCCGGGAGCGGAGCCTTGAGAATACAGAAGCAAACAGGGAGCCTGTAGCCCCCTCCCGTTAAACGAGGCGATGGGGCTCCTTGTCGAGGCGCTGCCGGCACGGCCGTGTCCCTCCGGCCGCGGGGCTCTGCCAGCCCGCCGCATTCCCGCCTGCGGGACCGAGGATCCGCAGAGCAGGGACACAAAGGGACGAGCAACACTTGAGGCACGATATCACCATTTTTTTCAGAGTGATCTCAAACCTGCCCTGTCCCTGCATCAAATGCGTCCAAAAGGGAAGGGCGAAAGGGCAGTCGAAAGGTCTGCGCTCCGCAGAAACCCGTTGCCAATTCCGTGTGTATGTATGCTTTATATTGAGACCGTTTTCAGGTATGGTTGCTTTTAGTTTTGGAAGGGGTCACTCCCGAGGGTCCCTTCTCACACAGAGCTGCGGGAGCCCATACGAGAGCCAACCGGTCCCTAATGTATGGACGGCAGCTCACACCGAGCGAGTAATAGCTGGGGGAATTGTCGGAAATCTCCAGCGCCGGGCTATCCAGGTGTCGCCTGCCGGCGACACCCCAGGGAACAGGGACAACTCAGGACAGCCCTGCCTGGCTTGTTTTCGAGGAGCCGTTTCCTTTCTGCAGAGGCAAGGGTGGGCGTCGCTCCCGGGTGAGAACCCGGTGCGAGGCGCAGACGATAGCAGGCGGATCCTACATCTTGATCTCTGAAAGAAAAACAAATCTTTATTCCCGTGCGATTTAAACAGTCAGGCTTGTGTCAAGACCAGGGGAAAGGCAGAGGTTTCTGCACACTGGGTGCGACAGCGCAGGGCTGCGGGAAGCGGGAGCCGGGAGGGCTTCTGGGACGAGCCCCGCTCTCGCAGGAGGCCGAGGGGAGGAGGCAGGAATGCTCTTCCCCGCTTTCCCAGCCACGGCCGAGGGAAACCCGCCGTGCCCCCTCAAGCCTCCACCGTCCTCCCGACACTCCCGGTGGCTGCAGCCGGAGCAGAGACAGGATGGCTGAGGAGAGTCCCGGCAGGACTCTGGGGCGCGGGCTCCAGAACCCCCGGTCCTGCTCTCTCCCTCAGAGAGGTGGGAGAGTAAATGCCTCGGTTAAGGGAGCGAGGTCATTTCACCGGAGAGGGGAATGGAGAGAGGGGGGATCTTTCACACCGTTTTCTCTCGGCACTTTGGTAGAGCCCTGCTCTTGGAAACTGCCTCGAGTTTGTTTCCCCAAAGGGTTGGTTTGTGTGGTCACTTCAGAGCTGCGAACTCCTTTTGTACTGAACCGAGATCTGAAGGCGACCTATTTATAACACCTCTGCAAGGGGGGAGAGAGGGGAAAAGTATTCAAAAAGTATTCGCGCTAATCTCCCCTAACTTTTTTTTTTTTTTCCAGCGGGACGAAGACTGCATCTTTATTTCGGGCGTGGAGTTTGGCTAGCGACCATCCCGACAGTACCTGCCGCCTTGCGCTCTTGGCTCCTGCCTCCCGCCGGGCACCGTCTGGGGCCTGAGCAGCGCTTGGTGGGGGCTTTGCTGTCCTGCCTTTTGAGCCTTTCTTCAGGGATAAATGTCGATAAATGTTTGTTGTTACCAAAATACGTTCCTCGTGTCAAGAAGGTGCTTGCAGAGAACTGGAGCTGACCAGCTCTTCTCTTCCCGGGGAAAGCGAAGGAGCAGGCTCCGGGACGGGACAGGTTGGCCCCTACCTCCCCGGGCTTGTGCGGGCAAAGCTTTTCTATCCACCTCCTCCGAACTGCCCCCTGCTGCCTCTTACCGCCACCTCAGTAAGGCGGCAGTGCCTGCTCCGCTTCCCGCAGGCTCTCATCCCTCAGCCCTTGTGGCTTTCGGCTGTGGACCCGCAACCGCGCTGCCCGTGGCTCCCCCCGGCCTCGCTCCGCAGCCTGGCCCGCCTTACTGCTCCGGGGACGGTGTGTTCCGTGCGGATCCACAGGTGTGCATGGCCACCTGCCCCTGTACCTGGATGGTGTCACCAAAGCGGTCACCGAGGGACGGTGGGTGCGGGACCCGAGGGACCCAGGATGCCCTCCGTTGCCGGTCATCGGACTGAGCGGCTCATGGTGGGGCCCCAGTGCCCACTCTGGGTGGAGGGAACCAGACGGAGGTCTCCCGCCCATTCCGTGCGGGGCACAAGGGACGGAGGCAGGAGGAGGCCAGAGCGACCAAGGCCTACTCCTCTCTCACGGCCTCGGGCTTCGTAAGGTGCCGCAGGGCACTGCTCCGGGCCGGAAGGGCTTTCCAGCAGAGCTTTTTTGTTCTCTTATTTCTGGTGGTTCTTTTTTGTTGTTGTTGTTTGTTTTTAATTTTTTGTTTGTTTGTTTTCTTTTTCAGGCAATGCCGTGCTCGCGTCAAGATGTGGCAGGGAAGGGCATTTATGCACCCGGTCCTGCACGCAGACCCCGAGGCTGCCGCGGCCGGAGAAGGGCGGCTGGGCCCTCTCCAGTGGCCGAAGGCTGTGCCCTGCACTGGAGTCCGGGTGGGCAGTGGAGCCCGGGGGCTCCGGAGCAGCACAAACCCCTCGGTCTCGTCCTCCCCCACCGTCCCAGAAAAATATGGAAAATCACTGCTTTTGGCATCGCGCTCGCGGGGCCCCGGGTGACGCCACTGCGTGAGAACCAATGGGAAGAAGGAGCAGGGGCGGCCCCCACGACCCCCGCGCCTCGCTCCGCGCCCCGCTCCATCTCGGAGCGCACCCCGCCGGCACAGCGTCCCGGGCCGGGCTGAGCCAGGCGGGGGAGGCTCTGGCCGGCGGCCTCCCTCGGACCCCAGCCCGGACTTAGGCAGTAATGCCGGGCTGAGTTAAAGCCGTTCTGCGCACTTCACCTCGCTTCCAAGCACTCCCGAACGCGATCTGGGATGCGGGAGTGTCTGTATCTAATATGCCATCCCAGGCCTGAAATTTTTAGTGACTGTCTGTAATTTCCTTCATGAGGGGAAAATACACTTGCTATTAGTTTGCTCGATATTTTCCTTTTGCGTGTGACCTTGCCAGCACTGGCTCTAAAGTCAGGCGCTATTTTTCGATTGAGTCAGAAGTCCGGGTGTAGAGCAGCTTCAGGGAAGGCGGGGGCCCTCCGGGCGGTACGGCTGGCTGGCAGCCCTTCTGCCGAGGGCTCCCCGGGACGGTGCACGGCAGAGCCCGTGGGAGCAGAGGGAGGGGTCCGGCCGGGCCACTTGGCGAAGCAGCGGAACCCTGGGGATGCGGCGCCGCGCTCTGGGTACCACCCGGCTGTCCTGGAACTGTGCTACGGGATCGGGAGGAGCCACCGCCTCAAGTGCCCAGCACCCGGCTCTGGTGACCTTTCGGGGCCACGGCCGCGATGCGCCGCGGGATAGGCTTTTCCCCGTGGGGTGTGCCGACCTGGGAATGTCCTGCTTGCCCTGAGCTAGAAACGAAATAGTTGGGGACAAGGGGGCTCCGAGCCGCAGGCAGTTGGTGCACCTGTCAGCGCGGCGAGAGCGGCTCTCCCTGACCTTTATGAGCAGGGCAGAGCTGAGCCAGCCCGCAGCGGCGGAGACGAGGGAGACGGGACGGAGGCACTCTGAGGCAGACGGGGAGGCCGAGCGAAACTGAGCTCTTCCCGGGACTGTCACGCCTGGTGCTGAGACCCGGCCCAGCCGCTCGGGTCCTGGGGACGCCTCTGGCCCAGCCCGGCGACCCACCTCCACCATCCCCCGGCGAAGAGCAGCTGGTGCCTGCTGCCGAGTGAAGATGAAAAGCTCTCCTAGGGAAGCGTGGATACTTTTAATTACAAATATGAAGCACTCAGGGCCAGGTGACCTCAGGTCTGTAGAGGGGCGGCAGACCTGCGTCTTTTCCCGCGCTCCGCCGTGCTCTGCTCGGCACCTCCGAGCTCTCAGGCTGCCTCGATGGGGAGGCCGGCTTAGCCCCATCCTCGGTACCGCCCGACCCTTGAATTTCGCTTATTCCTCTACTTATCTTACACTCTGACAGATATTTCCACCCCGGGTGGTTTGTAAAAAAATCCACCTTTCTCATTGCAATTTCCAGGCAGCTTTCTCAACCCATCTTTAAACCAAACAAGAACAGATCTCCCCAAACAAAGCAACTCCAGACTCACTGCTAGAATTATAACCGTGATGGTTTTTTTTTTTTCTGTTTATAATCGCGTCCCAATTACAGATATCACAGAGTAATGTTAGGCGGTCAGTGCACCCCGCACAAATTTCTTCCGTGTGATTTGCGCCAAAATCTGCTGCACCAGCAAGATTTAGGCGCTCCGGGCTATGGCTGCAGTGCGCCACGGAGTTCCTGGCCCGGGCGGGGAGTGTCCGCCCTGCAAACCCATCTCGTGCTCCGAGGCCAAGGCAGCGGCTTTCCCCCATCCCGCTGCTCGGAGAGCCGGTGTTTAAGGCACTGGATCCAGAGGAAAACTCCCCTTTCTTCAGCAGGTTCATTCGGGGAGAGGTTCAGGAAGGGGAACGTACTCTGTGGGGAGCTCAGGCAAGCCGTGGAAAAGTCCTGTCCCGAAAAGAGAGGGCAGCAGGACAAGGGAGATTTGCAAATAACGTGATCGGCTTCTTCGTACAGCATGTTCTCTCGGCACACTCCGCTGCCCGCCTGCTGACCTGCCGCCCTCGGCGGCCGCGGGCACACACCCCCCGGCCCGAGGGCTGCCCGGCTCCACCGCGGCTCCCCGTGAGCTCTACTTTCCACTGCGGCCGGGTCTCACAGCCGCAGCGACGGGATCTCCGAGCAGATGTGATTCCTAGCAGGGGCTTAATGCTGCTCTTCGAGTCTCCTGGACCATATCTGTGACCTTTTCTTTGCTGTTATTCGTTTGCTTGTTTATTTTTTTAAGCCTTCCAGGAACGCTGCTATTCCTTACTTTTTTTTTAAACTCTCGCAAAAAAATCCTATCAAGGCTTATTGTGTCAGAGCCATGCCTAATTAAGGGAGAATCACTTCACAGGGTTCACAGATTCCCTCCACAGGATGGCTCAGGGGTTGATTTTATAAAAAGGATCCAAGAAATTCTGCAAGCAGTGAAATGGGCTGAGGGGATGCCTGGATGTACGTTCCATGAGGATGCCACATACTTACTGTAAAGTCTCACACTGAGGGAAGCAGCCTTGTTTTAAGGTAGAGAAAATGAGTCTCAAACAAAGTGATTGCCCTAACTCACACTAAGCCACAATATCTGCTCTCTACTGGGAGCTGGGAAAGAGTCTAGGAGTCCTTCAGGTCTCCACACTTCCCTCCAGTGAGCAGCTCAGCCAGCCCCCAAGTTTCAGAAGAAGGTACCTTATATACTGACAGACACAGGGACACCAGTGAGTGGGATTTCTCTGCGTCCTGAGCTTCCTCAGCTCTCCCTGGAGCCTGAGAGAGCTGCAGCAGGTCGCACAGAAATGAGGCCACTGTGATTTAGACTACTGATCAATCTTGGTGAAGTGCACCCAAGTCTCCAAATTTCACGGCCAACAATCTTGCTCAGACACAGCAACAGACCTCTGCCCAGTAGCCACCCTCAGCTTTTAGGGGTCATCCACTCTCAAAACCTTCTCGTAAGGACACACTACAGCCAGGGCACAAGAGAAAGTCACCGAGAAAGCCCGAAAAGAAGTCATTAGGAAGTTCACTATCAAAGTAGGAGCAGTGTGACTTGTCATCTTTGGTGGCTTAAAGGTCAGGACAAAAAGAGGGAGTAAACTGAACAGCAACAATGATAACAACAATGAATCATAGAATCACAGACTTGTTTGAATTGGAAAAGACCTTAAAGATCACCATGTTCCAACCCCTCTGCCATAGGCAGAGACACTTTCCACTAGAGAGGTTGCTCAAAGTCCCATCCAGTCTGTCTTGAACACTTCCAGGAACTGGGCACTCACAGCTTCTCTGGACAACCTGTTCCAGTGCCTCACCATGCTCATAGTGAAGAATTTCTTCCTAATGTCTAATCTAAACCTGCCTTCTTTCAGTTTAAAGCAACTCTCCCTTGTCCTATCACTATGTGTTCTTGTAAAAAGTCCCTCTCCATCTTTCTTGTAGGTCCCCTTTAGGTACTGGAGCTCCTATAATGAAACAAATGCAGAGCCTCCACAGCTATTGCAGTCTGTGAGGCACACAGCCTGTGGCTGTGCTGATGCTGGGATGGGGCGAGAGGACAGTCAGACAAACCTTCCCCAAGTTTAAAATGACAGTCCAGTCAGCTGAGCACCAGGGCCACCTGTGTCCTCCCTGCTGCTCAGATTTATAGAGTGTAACATTTTAATAAAAAACACACACACCTCTCCACTTTGGTGCATTAAGAGATTTCTAGCAAAACACAGTAATGTTGCTATAAATTTCCCTCCCAGCACCCTCACAAGTAATAACTCAAGCCCCAGCATTTTGCATTTAATGTTTATTTTGATGGCTGCATTCCAGAAAGAAAAGGGAAAAAAGAGGCAAAACCTACTCAACCACTCTCCCCATTGCTATTAGCCTGATGTTTTCAATAAAACTTAGTGCAAAGTGGGATACAAACACTTGGAAAAAGAAAGGAGGAAAACAAGCACACTTGGGCAAAATTCTCCTAGACATCTGCCAAGGCCTGGGTTCAAATCCTGGCTTAAATTACAGATGCCCTGCCATGGGTTCTCATTATGTCCTCCTCCACTGGCATGCTTGAACAGCACCCCAGGAAGCTGTACCTTATGTTAAGCAAGACTCAATGGTGGGATGCTCTGAAGGACTGAGACATATGGAGGCTCGAGGTTGAAATGGCCAAGTCTGGAAGTTAAAGACGGAGGCTTCTTGGCCAAGTAATGCAGGGCAGAATACTAGGAGCACTGCCAGTCATGTTTGAAGTATGTGACAGAGCTATTTAAAGCTTTCAAAACACCTGCTTCTCTGTGAAGCCACCAGTCCTTCACGTGCACCGGCACTAAGCCCACATTTGCCACTGAAAAAGGACAAAACCTTGCAGACAGATGGCAGTACACCCAGACAAGCCATGGGCATTTCCTTGATGATCCCTGACTGTTGAGCTTAAACTCTCATACAGTGGTGAATATTTACCCAGATGCAGTTTAAACTTCTGATTACTTACCCAGAAGTAGTAACCCTTCAATTCAACCTGATTCAGATGTGGTTGACAAAAACGTGCTGAGAGCAGCAGAACTACATAACTGGGTTGCTAACTAATGAGGGATGTTGCTCAAGGCCACAGTGAACATGTGTGTGTGAAGTACGCATGTGGAGAACTGCACATACAGAGCACGTGAAACCCATCTTTCTGCATCAGATTAGGAAAAACCAGTGGATTTAAGGAATTACTAGATTTAAACGTTGCAAAATCTTTTGGGTTGCCCATTCTCCAAGGCACAGTTCACCTTGCATTCCCTGTCCAGTAGCCCAGGCACATGCTGGTGTGGCTGTGTCTCTGTCTTGGTGTGTATTAATCCAGTTGTGTCCAGACCTGAATTTTCCAGATCTCCTTCTCTCCTCAGATCACTCTAGACCCCAAGTAGATTCAGAGGCTGACCATATTGCTACCATGATGTTTCACTGAATCACACACTCTTTTAGGACAAATTTCTTTGGTTCATGAAGGCACAAGCAACTCCCTTTTCCATGGGGTTTCTCTAGTCTCTGAATACTTTTATACGGTATTCACTTCTCCCCACTTTTCAGTAGTGAAATCAGAAATATTCACTGCCCCAGGTCAAGGGCACTGAATGCACCAAACAATTCTGCTATGGTGGCACAGGAATGATTTCAATCCCTTCTTGAAATCAGGCCAACCTCACTCTTGAGTTCTCATCCAACACTGATGTTCCTACGCACAAAATATAACTCTCTATTGTTTGATTTAAGACATTAGGTTTATTGGGCAAATGGTATTTAATAAATTAAATATTATGGTCATGACTTACATATGAGGAGGGACCTATCATCTCACATTAATTGATATATTTTGACATAAATGATAGATTTGTAAGTGTTCACAATACCCAGCTTCTCCTAAAAGGAACTCCATACTATCTGTGATTCTGAAATTTCCATACCATCTGAGTGAACCTCTGCACTGAATTCTGTCATATCAAACCATCAAAGGCAAAAAAACCCCCAGATCACAGAGGGCCAAAATTTATTACTCAGGCCTGTGGTGTCTTGCAATGGGCCTCTGTTTTTTTCAGTGGTATGAAACGAGCATCAAGACTTGGTCCTGAGCACACTGATCGGAGTGAAGGTGTCACTGCCTGTAAAGTCAATAAGGCTTTCTGATCTCCATTTTCGAGCTAATATGATTATTTCTATTTGAATTATTCCTAGTTACACATGTTTCATGTGTGCAAGGCATGTGTGAACTCAAGTCTACTGGAAACAATAGGCTTATGGCAATGATAAGTTGCCCACCACCAAACTCTCTGCTGACAGGAATGGGAACAGCTCTCAGCTCCTTACCAATGATTGTCAAAACCATATTTGCAGCCAGAACATAGCTAGAAAATGCCAGATTTTTCCTTACTTAAAGTTATTTTTTCTATTGGCTTCAGTGCTGATGAATGGTTTCAATGAGGATAGCACTGGTTTTACACCTAGGAGCTGGTCCTTTGCTTCCTTTTCACTCTTCTTTTGAACAGAAATTTAATTGAGCAACTTACAGCTCTGTAGGGCAAGGCTGTTAAATATGCTGGCAAAACAGTATCAACCAAACCTGTCCTTGCTATTACCTGGAGAACATCTGCTTAGTGAACAGTATTTGTGACTCTTTGACTCTTTTTAAGAAACACATCAGACTGTGACCCCACGGGTCTGAAATATGAACCTGCTGTTACTAAAGGGGTTAAGACACATCTTTTTACCTGTTATATTTTCCCATCTTCCTTCCCAGCAGAATTGTCTGCAGCAGCCTTAGTGTATTGAATACCCAGGCTGGTTTTTCACCTCACAGAAATTGGCATGGCTCTGATGACATCACGGTGATTCACACAAGGCATTTGACTCCTCAATACTTTTGTCAATTAAAAAAAAAAGGAGAAATCTAACGATGCTTAAAAAGAATAATGCTGTTCAAAAGGAGGGCTGCTTGGGTTTGAGTTGATTGTGTTCCAACAGTCAGAATCAGCAAAACTTTCAGCCAACCTGGACAGGAGGAGAGAGTCCAGGGATGTGTCTGTCTGACATCTTTTTGTTTATACAACACATGACACTAGAAAATTTTGGAAGAAGTATAGTAGTTCCTCTTCAAGACCTCAAGCACCATGAAGGAAATATACGCAATATATGCACTAAAAAAACCTTAAATTGACCCAGTGGACTAATAGCTAGTTCCAAGAAACTCAGCTTTTTTTTTTAGGTTAATATTCTTTTTATAAGGAAAATGGGAATAACAGTTCACTCTGGATGACCGGCACAATTTGCTTCAACTGCATCAGCACTCTCGCAGGTCAAATTTGAGGCAGTTCTTTGGTGATATTTCTGGGAGGGCAATGGAGTTGTGTGATGCCATTTAAACAAAACGGAAAGCTGAAATATGATTTTTTTTTTTAGGTTCCTTGGGGGACAAGAAGAGATTTGTTTTAAAAACCTTCAGTCACCTTAAATCCAGAAATTTATTTTGCCTTGGGACAGGCAGCAAGGATGAGATCACTGAACTGTGCAGATGAAGAGAGACCTCACAGATACCACAGAAACAAGAGTCTGGTTACTTGCATGGCTGAGGATGAAATGGAACTCCATCCATTGCCTTGTGTCCAGTTTCTCCTCCCCAGGGCATAATTTCTATGTTACCCTGGGTGCAAGCCCTGGCTTTGGCAACTGCCCAGGAAACCTGTTGCAAGAGACAGTGGGGAGGATCTGGTGGTGTCCTCTTGGATGCTTGACCCTGACCTCTGTTTCATACCAGCATGTGACAAACTGCCAAGCACTGTCTTGGTTTGCTATTAGAAACTAGTTTGAGTTTGCCAAGCTGATCCTTCTGGACTGCCCTCCTTTGAAATCCCTAAATAACTATAGCAGGAAAAGTGGTGTGGTTAAGACTAGGTCTGAGAGATTATGTCCTTGTCCTTTGAGCTGCAAATATGGTCATGGGGAACTGAATTTATTTGGAAATTAAATTAATCCACTGGAGGAAAAAACCTCCAGTAAAGCTCAGTGCAGTGATGTTGCTGTTCAGGTCTGCTGATGATACACCTCTTGCATAGTCTCCTTACAGAAGCAGAGAACAACTCAGGGTCATTGTACCGATATTTCAATCTCTAGAGAGATTTCTCTGGTAAGAATATGAAGGACCACATAGAGTTGAGTGGCCTCCCTAGAGGTGTGACTACTCACAGTGACCTGTAAAGAGATGTCTGAGCTTGAAGGGTGAAGGGATATGCAACAGTTCTAAAAAGTGTTAAAAATCCTAATTTCTGCAGCCCATCATTCCAGAAAAAGTACCCATACACATATGTTCAACTAGTAGAGGCACTTAAACTTTGTTTTCCTATCTGCTAAAAAGAGAAATATACATATTTTTTGGAGCTGTCCAGGAAGCATATATCTGGGTCTGTGAGGGAAGTTGAGTTTCGGGAACTGTCTCCTTCTCTTCGTCATATGAAACTCCAGCATTTCAAGCATTTGGGTGGAGGAGTTTTCAAAGGGAAATCTCCCTAACCTCCTGAGACTGCAATATGTTGGCTCATACGATCTAGATAGCAACTTGTCCCAATTTCTCTGTGCCTGGGCCCAATCTGGCTTGTGCTAACGTCAATAAAATTTTTGCTGTTCAACTTGTTGGCAGCAGAATTAGGCTTTCTGTTTGTATTACTTCTTTATCTGTGATTTAGATTTTCTGCCAAGGCTTTTAACTATTGATGTCAACTGATGATAAGAAAAGCAAGAGGAGTGGGAGAGATGATTTTTTTTTACTTGAAATACCATATAAGCATCTTACCAGTTGTGTATGGTTCTTTATGCAAATGTCTACCTTCCCAGATTACAATGACTCAGCAAAGTTATTCTGTACTTCACCTTTGCAAAATAATTCTTAAAGGTACTTGTACATCTTAAGCACTTTGAGTATTATGCAAATCATTTAAGAGCCAAGAGCAGGAAGACCCATGAGTGGTTTTTCAAAAACTGGGTAAAGAGGAGTCTAAAGTTAAAGTTAACTTCTTTATCCTCTCTCTCTGTCTCTCTCTTTGCCTCATATGGGCCATAAACCAATATCCTCTATTTTCTAGAAGCAGCAGTAACAGTGACTAGTAGTACGAACATGCGAATATTAAAATTTGAGCTCATTCAACCATAATTGACTGAAAAGAAAATGAAGTGAGAACAAAAAGCTTAGTTACACAGATAAGAAACAAATAATATCTTTCCTGAACACATAAGGGTACATTTCTGTCTCACTGATTAGAAATCCTCAGGAGATTCAGGTTTCAAGTGGAGTTAAAAGCTTTGTGATTTGTTTAGCCAATACATGTAAACTCAAAGGCTATTTTTGACCAGGAGTGTATCCTTGGTGCAGGGAGCATTTGCAAACAGACAGTGACACTGTCCCCTCTATGCTGCTGCCCAGCTGGTACATGAACATTTTTTCTGTGCCATGCTGGGAGGTAGCTGCTGGAAAAGCATCTTGGGAGGGGTGATTGTGGGGCTGGGATTTTTGCATATTATGGTCAAAGACCAGGATGGCCAAGAGCTCTGGCAGACACTGAAGGACACTGTGTCCTGATTGGGGCAGCTGAGTAACATCCTGCCCTGTGCAGCAAAAAAAGGAAGACCGAGTGCCTGAGGGTTGCCTCTGGCTCCTGGTCCTTCCCTCCTTCCTCCTGAGCAGGAAAACTTCATGGCCAGTTCTAGGCTGGAGCCTTAACGCAGCCCAGCTTCCCGAATATTTGAAAGACATATACTCTTATATAAAAAAGTCAAAGGAAAAATGCAATTTTCTCTAACAAAGTAACAAACTTACAGGCACAGGAATTTCTTGTGAGTTTGGATCATTGCTGCAAAATATTACTGTGAAAGTATCCTCACTATGTCCCTTTACGAGCATGGATGGTTGAACGGAACTGCTCCCAGTTGCCCAGACTGGGCTCTCATTTACACCCAGGTAAATAAACCTAGGGCAAATCCACAAGACTTTGAGAATGAACAATGCAAAGTCTGGGACCAAAAGATGATTCAGGGAGGTATAGACAGAGTAGTCTGATGTCAGTCATGGACTAAAAGTGCAATGGTTAAGGTAAACAGCAAGGACAGAAGTATTCTGCCAATATACTGCTTCACAGGAATGAGTCTTGTGAGAGAAACTGTTTGTCCTTTTCAAATAGGAATACAGCCTGCTTGGTAAAGTCAACTCACATTAAATCTACCTACTCATATTTCTGGAGGATGCCTGTCTTAATACTACCAGATTAAAATATTCTAGGATGTGGAATTAAGATGGAAATTTATAAAGCGAAAGCAAATTTGTTTATGGATTTTAACGAAAATAGTACCCATGTGACACCAGCAGTAACACTGCATATTTCTGGGAGCAAACATTGTAAGACACTTTGTAAGACTGCTACTCAAATGTTGCACCCAGTTCTGCTCTCCTCTGGATGGACAAGTGGTGGAGGAATTTGAAAAGATTTTTGGCAAGAAAATCAAATAAATTATATAGCAGGAGGCTGTGTAGAGCATGATTCAGTCATGTTATTGGGGAGAAAAGGCTGGGATATCACTGACTGTGCACACTTGCAAATAGAAATATCCACATACATGGGACCTTTCCATTCACCAAAAAAAATGCTTTATAAGATGCAATGGCTGGATGCTGGAGTCAAACAAGTTCAGCCTTGGAGCAAAGTATAATTTCATTGTCACCAAAGGCATTTCTGCCTGTCCTGGGGACAGAGTAGTTTCTTGGTGCTTTAGAGTTTTAAGCTTGGGCAGCTTTCAGAAAGACATGCTTTAACCCAGCTTCTGGGAAACACCTATTGCATGTGTAATACAGGAAGCAAACAAGATGATCACAGCAATTCCCTCTGGTCTGGGAATAGAAGGGTGGAGGTGCTTTGCTTTTGCAGTGGCATTTTGTGATAAAAGTTCCTTGGTCATTTAGGTATTTTGGGGTCTTTATTTTATAGGCAGGGATAATGTCTAAATACACATATTTTTTTAACACCATCACCCCCTCTTGTGCTTTGTAGAGTCCCAAGCTACAGTTGCAGAGCTGTGGTCAGGATAAAAGCCGACAGCCCAACCATAAATCAGCCAGAACCGAGTTTCTTAACCTTTCATATTAACCTCTTGCATTGACTCGAGCTAGGTGCTACGCTCTGCTGCTATAAATCATCCTGCAGAGAATTTATGAGCCTCAGCACAATAAAGAAGTTTTTCTTTGTCCCCCCTGCCCCCCCCTGCTTTTCCCTTAGTGCATTTTAGAAATTACTCAGGAAAGGCCTAATGACTGGGATCTATGAATATTGCTAACTCCCCTTCCCCACCAAAGGGATCTGGCAGGAAGATGTGGGGGTTGGGAGTGGGGAGAGAGAGACTCTTAATTTCATTTATTGGTGACATGATCAGGAAAGCCTATTCTAAAAAAACTAAGAAACCGTTACCTGCCCCTTGGAATAGGAAGAAAACCCAAACCGTAGTAATTAAACCCATTTGGGGGTTAAAATAACAATCTATTCACTCAGACACAGTCATCACCTTGCTTCCCCCTCTCTTCAACTCACTCCGTGTGCAAGGATGATGGGATGCTTTGCCCTGTGGACTCAGAGCGCTCTGCTCAGGTCACCCCTGCACACTCTCCAGGGGCAAAAACACTTTGCTAGGCTCAGCCCTCTCTGTCTTCCTGAATAGCCTGTGGCAGCATGAGGAGAACCCTTGGAACACCCTTTTCCTCTCTGCATCTGTCCAGTGAGGCTGAGGCACTGAAATGAGAGCCAGCAAAAATCTGTGGCCCACAGGAGTGTAGGTGTGCCTTTCTGTTACCAGGCACTTGGGGAGAGGACCTGGGGCTGGGGTGGACATGCAGATGAGATGGTTCTGCAGTTTTTTGGTGCTGTTGGGAAGGAGGAGATAGTTTTGCATAGACATCAAACATCATGGATGCCTTTTGGTGTGAGTGGGAGCCTGCCAAATCCTTCCTTCCTGCCATTACTCTGTAATGCTCTAGTTTGCTATCTGCTGCTCTCCATCTCAGAGCAGGCTGCATTTCTCCATTATTCAGAGGTTTGCAAGTATTCTGAGATATTTTTGTAGTTAAAGTGTTTGACTCTCATCTGTATCCTGGTAGCTTTCAGCCTGTCTGCCTGCAGTATTTCCATGGTGCTGGTGACTGCAGCATCTGACCCAAGACCTAAGGAGTTTGGTGTCACTACCACTGAGGTTGCTCTTACCTCTAGCTCTGACATTGTAGGGCAATCAATGTCAATGAACTTCACATTGCAGGGATGACCAAGACCTGCTTGGCCTTGAGAACCTAGGCTCTCTGACCCAATGGCTAAAGGTAAAATATTGTGCCTGCTGACACTTCTGGGGGCTTCTGCACTCCAATATTTTGATGCCTGATGTGAGAGCTGCTCTCTCATGCAGGAATGCTATTGGGGTTGTGAGGGCTACAGGCATAGCCTTGCTGTTTCCAAGCCAGCATCTCTGGGCCCCACACCATGAGGTGGTGGGGATCAGAGGTACTTCAGCTAACTCTGACAGAGCTACCTCGGAAGCAAAGCACAGGCATCAGCATGTCCCACCACCTTCCTGAATTATCCACTTTTCTGTGGAAAATCAGAAAATTAATAAAAAATGAGCATCCTTCTGTCCTACCTGTGGTACACTCCCTTTCAGTGGCTCTTTCAAAGATAAAATGGGCACTTCAATTAAACATAACTGGAGCTCCAGAAATCTTTCTCTTTTTCCCAGGGTAGGCAATTTTATTCCATTATTTATATCTGATGCTCCCTAAAACCACAGTGACTTTTTTTTAGGTGCAGGGAGCCGTCTGGGTTTTCCTGTCCAGGAGATGGCAGGGAGCAGCGGCTGCTCCCTGGAGCTTGGGATGGTTTGGGGGATCGGTGTGGCACTCCCTATGGAGAGGCGCAATCCTGAGGGCTCTGTTTCCTCGCTGGGAGAGCAGTACAATTGTTCCATGGCTTACTAGGCAAGGGAGCAAAGCAAACATCCATCAAGGAAAAATTAAAAAGAACAGGTTTCCTGCTTACATGCAAGGTGGGGGCAAGGACCTGCATATTTTTATGTTGGGTTTTTTTTCACAATGACAGAAGAAAACTGAAGAGGATTTAGCTGAAAGCTTTTCTCATGCTTTCTATTTCTCCTTCCCTAGCCCCTGCTCCTGTTTTTGCATCTGCCTGTGAACTTGTTGCTTCTCACCTACCCCACATTTCCCCAGAGCACCCCCAGCATGTACCCTTTCATCTCTCACTGGGACATGCAGCACAGCCAAACTGTGCCCCAGCCCCTCAGCTCGACCAACTCCTATGCCTGTGTGGAGTTTCAGGCTGTGGTGGGCCTTGTCGAAGTCAACAGTAGGGCTGCAGCTTGTGAGGGTGAAAAAATGCTCCCATTCTCCCATTATATGGTGGTCTCAGTTTATGTTATCCTCCTCGACTGCTGAGGAGCATCTTGCATCTCAAAAGCTGGTGTGAGTCCAGGGCCATCTATGTGTTGTCCAGCCCTGGGCTCCTCCCTGTGGGTGCCGTCAGCCTTTCCTGGCCACCCTCCTGAGCCCCACAGGGTCTCCTCCTCACAGGCTACCTCCCCAGCCCCTGCTAGGATCCCCACAGAGCCAAGTGTGGGAGCACCCCTGCTCTCTCTGGCTGGCAATGGGGGAAACAGCACTGGAAAAAAAAGGGAAAACAAAAAAAGGCCAGACCCCACCAGTTGGATCATTCGTGGGGATATTTCTAGTTCCCTGTTTGTTTACCTTCTAGAAAAGTTAATTGGCTCCTTTTGATCTTACAGTGAAAACCACAAAGGAAATTTTGTTAGAGTAGGAGCAAACTGAAGCCTGTGAGTTCCTCCAATATTCATTAAAACAATTGTGCTTGAGTCTTAATTTAAGAAAACATTCAATTTCCCCCCCCATGCTTATTATTAAAAGCCCACTACGTCCCTAGGCTAAAGCACTCGCTCCACAAATAATGTTCCCGACAGCTGCCAACTTGGTGCAGTTTATAACCTGCCTTTGGAATATATATATATATGCATGTACATGGTAATATAGAAAGAGCTGTGTTTATAGTGGTGTCGTCTTTAAAAATTTCCAAATAGGCTGTTCAAGATTATTAGCAAGCTTAACAGGCTAAAGGAAAATCACTATAAGTTTAGAAAATGCTACTTAATTTTTTTAAAATATGAGTTTTCCCAGTGTACTGAAATTAAAACAATTTTTAATTCCAAGTTTGAGGCAATTAAGCTGAAGCTGTGATGAGAAAATATTTCTTTTTTGAGGTTGATTTAATTAGCAGAGCTATATTAGGAAAGCAAGTAATACAATCTATTTATGGACAGATGTATCTCTTCATAATAATAGACAATAAAAATAAATTAAAGAGAATCACAAGGCAAAAATAGCTGATGCTTTTTCTCAAGTCTCTTCCAGTAATTTCTTGGGGGCAGTAGGCAGCAGATCTCTGCCTCTTGTATTATTTTTGTTTCAAACAAAATTATTCCCTCATCCTTTTTATGAAATCTTTGTCTATTTTTATGAAGACAGTTGAGGGCAAATCCAAGTCATCCAGCAGTCATCCATCCTCCTACCCCCCCTTGCATTTATAACTATTGTACAGCAACAAAATGGTTTTAGTGAAAATATGGTTTGTGACAATTGCTGACACACAGCAAACAAACACATAAGATCTGATCTCATGTTCTGAGGAAAAAAAACCCCACGTTTTAAGCAGACAAAATTCTAAAGGAACAAACTCAGAGGAAACTTGTGTGCTGACACACAAGCCCCGATGCTAAAACAGCATGACTTGAAGGGAGGGAAATAATGGAGTGGGTTCCTGAAGGATTTTCTTCTTCTCATTGTAAAACTTAATTATACCTGCTGCCTATCAATCTATGTATATGCATACATGGGGACAGAGTGACATGTATTGTAGCTCATTGTTTGGACATATGTTGCCATATAAATGCAAACTCTTCTTAGAGCAGAAATATGTTGAAGACAAAAAATAAATTGCCACGTAGGAAAGCCATTGCTGTGTGATTATCAGAGCAGAATAAAGCAGGGAGTCATTTTGGAAAGAGAGCAAATGCGCTGTGCATAATTACAACATCATGGTCAAGATATTTTATTTTAATTTTAAAAGGCTACATAATTATTAGCCAAAATGTGACAAGTAAGCACTGCTTAAATATGTAACATATTAAATAGAGTTTTATCACTTTCTTGCTATGTTTTTAAGTGGTAAATTTTAAATCTACAAATAGGACATATCAGCCATTCAAAAATAAATTGAAATATTTGTCCTTTTTTAAACATGCATGTGTAAGAAATATGCTGGTGTCAAAATTTAGTTTTAAATAATTTAAACAATAAAAGTGGACGTAAGTTTGATTGTTTTTTTTTTTCAGCAGAAACAGACTTTAGAAAACATCCTGTAAGGTGTTAAAATTCTTACAAAATTTTTTATGTTGTGTTTGGCATTTTTAGTTGCCTTTTCCAAACTGTGAATATTTCTCTTCTTTAGTCAATATAAAGATACTCTTGAACTATTATGTCAAGATAAGGAAATAATTTTTGACTGGCAAAGTGAGAAGGCATTTTTCCCATTTTTTTAGTGAAGAAATCATAATAAGAACACATAAATGCTGTCTAATAAGAGTCAAAGCCCACTCAAAAACAAGTTGGAGATCTTCAGATTTATCTTCTCCAAAACATTATTCTAAACAGCATAATTTTCCCCATTTTCCCCAGCAGAGACAAGTTTGTAGAATTGTTGAGAAATAAAAAAAATTTTTTTGGTAATATCAGAAGAAACAAGGAAAATAAAAATTTCTACAGATTGGTGACTAAAACAAGATAATCCTTGAGAGGGAAGGAGATAGGGAATGAGAGTGTTGAAAAGCACAATCAGGCAGCGAAATGCAAGTGTCTCTCTTGCCAAATCCAGCTCAGCATTAAAGCAAATAAGTTACTCAGCAAAGAAAGAAAAGTTTGGACCCTACCTTTGTCAGCTGAAAAGTAATGGGGAACGTCTTCCAGTACTAGGAATGACCTGCACTGCTTATACGGTACGCCTTACCTTAAAATCTATACATTTCTAACCAAAACAGCTTGGAGCAATTCACATAAAACAGACCCAAATGTTGCCCATTCCATGTAAAAGATCAGGTTTCTGTCTCAGCTCAGCCTGTGATATCAGACTTGGGCTTTTTTTTTTTTTTTAAATATGTATTCTTATGTTTCCAATCCTCCGACACACTTTTTTCATCTTGGTAAAGTTCACTTTTTTGGAAAGGGTGTGTGGGAAGGATTTCCAACTTGTCAGGACTCTCTCTTTTCAGTACAATCAAGCTTTCACTTGATCATTTTGAAGGCCAGAATGATTTGCTGTGGTCACTGGCTCCTTATTATTAATATTGTTTCAGATACATAAAGTTTACTGCAAGCTGTAAATATGTCAGGTTTTGCCATGGGGTTTACTAATAAAGAACTCTTAGAGGGGGATTATTGATGGGAAAGATAATCTTTTCAATAAGGGTTTCTGCTTTTTTTGTTTCCCCGGGTGAGCCCAGCGCGGGGGCACTCCCCGCGGGGGATGCCCCGATCTCCTCAGGCTCTGCCGCAGGCAGGGCGGTGATACCGGTCAGGGCACTCCTGCTCCTGCCTTCCTCCCAGCCCGATGCGGTTCTGTCTTTCACCGGGATTTTAAATGCTCTATTAATTTTATTAATACCTTTGGTGCTACGTTTTTTAAAACGGGTTTGTGACCATAAGGAATTGATTGATTGTCAAGTGACACTTCCAAGATATTTCTGTAGGTGTCACCTTGGGTTAGCAGAGTGGTATTAAACACAGTGAATACTTCTGTTTCTTTCGAAGTATGGTCACATAATTCAGCTAATTATTTCTTTTTCTAAACAAACAAACAAGAAAGAGGCACATATATTTGAATTTCTCTTCTGCCAGGATTTATCTTCTTTTGAAACATCTTATTATTAAATATGTATATATTTGGTCAAGTCACAATAAGTGTCCAATCAATCATTCTTAATTCACTTTGGTATTTACTGTAACAACAATAAACAATTTTGGGCTCATCTGGTGTTAATGTGGCTGTCATATGGCTGCCCAGAAAACTTCTATGCACGTTTAATCAAATGCATCATTATGAATTGTGAAAAGAGAAGGGAGAAAGGAAGGGAAAGGAAGAGAAGAGAAAGGAAGGAACAGAAGAGAAAGGAGAGAAGAGGAGAGGAGAAGAGAAGAGAAGAGAAGAGAAGAGAAGAGAAGAGAAGAGAAGA